>NW_010404258.1:14640-15767 GCF_000710305.1 Buceros rhinoceros silvestris | reverse complement strand
GTAGGGAATAATTTATTCTCTAGAAAGATGTTATTTCAATTTTTTGGGAAGTGCCCATCCCCTGTTTGCAGGGCATCTGTTTCTACCTTCCTGCCATGTGTTTTACTTTTTTTGTGTTAGGAAATCTCATGACCAGCCCGTGCTGACTGAGGAGAGATACTAGATAGATAATTATAAATAATTATTCACACATGTGATGGGGCACCTTGCATGTGGTTTCACACAGGGTTCTTACATCCCTCAGACATGGAGATGATCTGACTCGTCGCTAGCACCCACATCACGGGTTACTAATCCGAGTAGAACTTCGCACATCAAGTGTATTTCCGCAGCATTCATGCTGCTTCTCTCTTGATCCCAATGTCCCTGGAGTCCGTGTTGCTAGAGTGACTTAGCTGGGACACCAGAAAACACTGGGAGGGTTTCAGTAATGTGTCAGAGGGACCAGGGCACTGGCAATATCTTGATTGTCCAGGGGTATCCTTTATCCTTCACAGACAGCTCTAAGCTTCCATGAAGCAAAGTCTTTATTTCCAGGACCAGGTTGTCCTTGAGTTTGTTTTACTTAAGCTGGAACAATACCAAAGTCTCCACTAAATATGAGAAAAAATGTGCCTGATGTGAACTGCTATATATATTAACAAAGTGAATACACCTTTTCGTAACATAAAGATGTTTTTTGTAACATTTGGCACTTTGACCCTCCTTTTGCCATCCACATTTTGCTCTGGTTTCAGGCTGTACCAAATCTATACCAGTACGGGACTGATGCTGGCAAGTGTCCTCGCCCCAGCCCTGGGTGCCCCCCTCCTCCCTCCAGCAGGGCCTAGCAAATGCATGAGTCAGTTCAGTTTGCCGGCATGATGGAAAATAAATTCATTCTCTCCTTCGTTGCTTGGTTTTTCATCGAGTCAGTGAGCTGAATCATGCTACAACAGTGGGATGGCCAGATCTGATGCAAGAGAAGTGGGAGCCCGTGGCCTGAGGCAGGAGGAGAGAGCAGGGCTGCTCCGCTCTGCCTGCCCAGCGGAGGGATCGGGAGCAGAGTGAGAGCAGGAGCTGGGAAACGCTGCTCAGGAGCGCAGAGGGAGGCGTTGTCGCAGGATCCAGGGGATGTTCAGCAGTGA
>NW_010404258.1:0-14566 GCF_000710305.1 Buceros rhinoceros silvestris | reverse complement strand
ACAGCAGACCCACCGGCGCAGTGCTCTGAGGGCAGGGTGGCATCAGTAAAAACTGTTTAACCAAGCTGTCGTTCTCCTGTCGATGTTTTGTGCTGGGCTGGGAAGGAAGATCAAAGATTGGAAAAGCAGCAAGGCGCTGTCCTGGGAGAACTGGGAGCTGAGCTTTCCTCAGGGGATGGCAGTGCTGGGTGTCTGGGAAAGTCAGGATTTATCAGGGCATGAAAGGAAGAGAAGGCTTCAAGGGTTCAAGGTTGCAGCTGTTTCACAGTGGAGGGAAGCAGAACTGAAAAGTCCAAGGATTTGAGTCTTTAAAGCTCTTTTCTTGAGGTTACAGCGGCCAGTTGGTGAGGCAGGCGTGCTGCTCCCAGCTCTCCTGGTAGCATACCTGTGCGCTGCACCCGAGCAGCTTTGGCAACAGATTGGCGTCGTCCCCACTGTGAAGTCCTTCTTTTTGTTAAAGAATTTATAGCACAGCTAAAATACACACCATATGCTTTAAGCAGCTGCACGGGAATAATTTCATTTCAATTTTGCTTCAAAAATCTTTAATTGCAACAAAGATAAAAACTAGTACTTTTTACCTTTTGATAGCTGCAAAATGAACAATATATTTTTATTAATTTGCAGAAGTCTCATGTTATCTTTTTATTAATTAATTTATTAATAGAGATATCTGTTGCTATTAAGGAAGGGAAATGGAGCTGACTGCGTGCGTACCCTGCGTGCTCCTAACCCCCAGGTGCAGAGCGTGCTGTTGTGCCGCTCCACCTGAGCAGCTGATGTGCTGGTTTATAGGAAAAGCTGCTCAGCTCTGTCGTGAGGGCTTCAAAGGCGGCTGATGCCCTTGCACGGATTAATAGTGCTGCTGTAACCACCATTCCATTCCAAGGCAGCTACTCCAGATATAGCAGGGCTTGAAATAATGGTGCGTTAACGAGTCGTTCTCCTGCTTCTCCCTTTGTTTAATATGGTTCTTACAATTCTTAGAGGCATCTTGGTAGCTCAAGTAATTGACAATGGGAAAAGTTTGTGATGCGAAACAGTACGACAAAAGATTGGTAAGGAGGCTTTGCCAGTGTCTGTGTGTGGGGTCTCCTTATGGCGTCTGTTAATTAAAAATCAGAACAGAAAAATAACTTCTGGTTCAAGTCATTTATTTTCACGTGATAAGTTAGTTCCAGGTTGGGTGCAGGGCAGCAGAAGTCTCACCTTTCGTGTTAAGGTGGCTAATGAGAGCAAGGGTTACACCGAAGAGCAGTGAGGTGGAGCAGAAGAGTTAAGGCTGCAAAATTCCTTTCCAGTGTAGCTGTGAAGCTGCTCGTGTGTGAGACCCCAGCTACATGGGTACCTGTCCTGCAGGTACGTCACAGTGCTTTGGTAACGCCAGACAGACACCTCAGTGATCCCGACACTAAGGAGCTGTCTTTGTTTCCAGAGAACTCAGCATCCCAAAAGGAAAACGCAGCAATGCTTGAATGATCCAAGCTGACCTGTCACGAGCAACACATGGTGGCTCCATCTCCTGCTCTGCAGATGTGTTACTGTGCCGCTCTCTGTTCGGGCAGAGAACTGGAGTGTAGAATCCGCCAGCGTCTGGCAGTCCCGGGTTCCTCAGAAAGAGCTTTATCTTCCTGGCTCTTCCGTAAATTCAGAAGCGTGCGGGTGCAGCCTTCTCTGACTGCAGGCGATGAGGCACCACCACGGGCAGTCCAGTGCAGAAGAACATCCGGCTTCCGCAGACCTCAGCACAGGGACCAGGGGAGTCGTGGGGCAGCAGACACCAGACTTGAGCTAGGGCTGAAATCTCTTGGTGCATAAAGAGTGACAGATTCTGAAATAAAGCCACAGACTTTGCTTTTACCTATTAGAACTTGACCAGACACAGCTGAAAATGGAAAGAGGCAATAGTCAGATGAAACCACATTCAGCGTCCTCCCTGAGGCAGGCAGCCAGATTTATGGTGCTTACCTAAATGAGGAGATAAAACCTCGGGTTTCATGGACGGTATTTTGGTTTTAGCCAGGTGTAGCAGATACTGTCACCCAGCATCTCTAAAATAGACTGTCCATGCAGCTGGAGTAGCGCGCTGGGAGTATGGGCCAACCAGCTGTTGTCATGGCAGTGGAGAATGGGAGCAGGCTGAGGAGGTCTTCGCGGACAAGCTGGAGGGGAAGGGCATCACTCAGCCTCTGGGGCGAACTTGGTACCTGGAGCAACAGCTCATGAAAGCACTGGACCTGGAAAAATCAGGTGGATAAAGGGAGGGCGGCTCTCACACCGGTGTCTTGCCGCGGCTCCCTCCGTAGAGCTCTGGTAATATTTTGAAGATGAAGAGTGTGCCAAGGAGGGAGCGTTCCTGGTGTCTCATCGCCGCTATCTCAGCGTAGCGCCAGTGGTATTATCAAGACAAATAGTTTGCCAAAACTTAAAAGTGAACATATGTTTATGGGGGTGGTGGGGAATACGGAGGTCACTGGTGTTTCTTTCTAGTCAGAGAAGACATAATGGGGCCTGGTTTAGATAAATTAAGATTCGGAGCTAAGCACACGTCAAGACTATGCTAGTGTAATTATAAGTTGACTTCTTTCAGGGTCCCTGAAGTTTTTAGGGTCAAATAAAAATGTTTAGCAAGAGTTTTATAACGTAGTTCAACTGTTTAATGTGAGCTGCTTGCAGCTCATCCTTGCTGGCTCCCAAACTGTTTTTACTTTGGTTTAAAAAATTTTAAGTGAACTTCTAAGTACTGACTAACATGTCATTTCAGTGCTCTGTTTCCTCTGTTTCTGGACTTCATTTATATTTTGCTATTTTTGATGTCTTTTTCATCCCATATTTCCTTATTTACGCAGCTGGAAGCTGGCATACTTCATTATTTTTTTTATTCCAGCTAAAGATGTCATGGTGCTTTTTCTATATTTTATTTAAAGAAGATATAAAACAGTCGCAGTGCTTGTTCTTAATAGAACCTTAAACCGGACAGATTGAATTTTTTCCTTTTTTCAACAACTGAAACATCAAAAAATTTTCTGTTTGGTGGGATTATTTGGAATTTGGATTCTGAATTTGGAAGTCTTTGATCTCCCTGGAAGATGTTTGAATTCTTTTGTGCATTTCAGTCACTACATAATGGGTAAGGAGTGACTAAACCTTTGGTAATGCTGGGGGAGAATATAAGTACAAATGCCCTTTATTAAAATGTGAAAAAATGGTAATGGGGAAACAAATCCCTCCTGTCCTTTCACAGGAATGTAAGCATTTTAAACGCTTTGGTTTTCCTCAAAGGGGCAAACTGATTTTTCAACACAGAGCACAGAATCAGTTCTGTAATGCTAAGTGTATTTCATGATAGTGATTTAAATGTGGCTGCACTCCGGTGAGCAGCAGCAAGAGAAGACGCTATGTGGGAAGGTTGAAGTCCAGAAGTCTAACATTTGGTGTGCTTCGGCCTTCAAAGACGCCACGAAAATATCTCAACTGCAAAAACCTTGCTGGTGGCTGCTCCCTCCTTTCTCGCCCGTTCACCAACGGGGTCTGATACTCCCAGGCATTGGTTTACACTACCCGCTGCCTCGCTGCCTTATTCTAAGTTCCAGGTCTCTTTGTGTGAAGAAGTTCTATCTGAATTGCTGGTGTTCCCAGTCCCTAACGAGCACCAGTCCATCTGTGATCGCTTGAATTCAAATTAATAAATGGGTTATTCACAACCATCAATCCCTCGCTCTCCCACACGTCATCTGCCCTGGGCGATTCCAGTGCCTTCCCGCAGCCTTTCTTTGTAATCTCCAGAAGACAAGCGTGGCCAGTGCTTCTTGAGATTTCTAGCTGCTCTTCACGTCCTCCTCCAGCTTGGCCTCTGCTGCTGGTTTATCGTCTTCCCAATCGCTTCCTTCATTTTTAATTGATAGGAGTAAGTGGCACTAAGGCCAGCTTTCTGTTTCGCTACTCCTCCACCAAGCTACCTGAGTTAATCCAGATTTGGGGGGCTGTAAGCGAAGCGGGAATTGGGTGGTTTCTCTCGGTACAGTCTCCTGTTGCATTACGGTAACTGGTCTCTTCACCAGCTTTTGCTGGATCTCTCAAGATTTCGTTGTTGCTGCCAAATGCTGTGCAGATGCTCTCAGTGTCCTTATGCTGCTCCTTGACCCCTCCCCTTCTCAAGTCTTTTCTTGGTTTGTACATTGTGCATTGTGCTTCTGTGTACTTTCCACTGTCATCCTTGTCCTTTGGTTTTCCGCCCTTAATCCTCTCGGTAATGATCTCTGCAAGTCACTTATCAGCCATCAGACTAATCTATACCCGTCACGTGGCGTTCCCATGCTCTGCTCCAGTGCGCTTTGCATCTGACTCCCTCCATTATTTTAATCATCTACATTGCAGGATTTTTCCCACCCCCCTCAAAATCCTTCCCTTCACAAAGTCATTTTAGTATAAAGCAAACAAGTGGCACCAAAGCTGACCCTGCAGCACCCTCCTGCTTATCTCTCCTCCTCCCTGAGTCGCTTCCTTTCCCTGGCACCCTCTGCTTCCTGAGCCAGAGCCTCTGCCAACCACGCAGCCCGGCCGGCACGCAGCACGCTTCTAATTCTGCAGATCGCCCTCCCCTATAACAAAGTATCAGATACTTTCCCGAAATACTGATAGAGTAAACTCTGTCCATTGTTCCTGCCTTATCTACCCAATCAATAATGCGCTGGAAGAATTCAAGGACGTTTTTCAGACAGGACCTTCCTTTTTTAGTCCATGTTGACGTACACACCTTTAAACGGCTTCAGAATGTTACTGCCTTTCACATACACGGAGGGATTGGTATCAGCCCTTCGCAGCCGCAGTTCTTCAGCTCCTTCCTTGGTTTTTATTGAAGTATGGGAACGATCATCTCCATACTCTCAGTTTCCTGATTGTGGAGAGCTGCCGCAGAACTGTGTCAGGCTTTCCTGTTTTCCCCTCTGTCTCCTTCTGCTTTGGGGTATGAATTCAGTCAACCTGATTGTGGGTGGGTTTGCTTGGTTTAGGTCAATATTTAGTAATTGTAAATCCTCTTTTCTAGTACATTGGGAAAATACACGTTTCCCCCAAAAAAAGTTGCAGTGGAATAAGTATTTTATTCTCAGAGCTATAAAGCTGCCTTTCCCTGTAAAATGAAATTTTAGATGAAAACACAGATTTAGGGGAAATAACTGGTTGTGTCAGGCAGTATTTTCTCTCCCCTGGGCAGAGAGCTCTGTCGTCAAGTATTGTGTGTAGTCATTTAGGCAGCGTAGACTCCATGGGTCTGTGCCCGAGCTTCGTTGCGCATAGAAGATTCACGGTTGGTTTATGTTAATTATCCCAAAGTGACCAACAAATACACCTTCTCATCCTCTGGAAATAATAGAAAAACAGAAAAATAGAAAAAATAGAAAAACGTTTGTCACCGTAAAGCCAGAGTGTGACATCAGAAGTGCAGGTGATTCCCGTTTCTGGCGTTGATTTTCATAAGTGGCAGATGGAAAGAGTTGTTGAGGAAACCTGTCTGGGGAATACCATGGGTTTTATCAAGCTTTAAAGTAAAAAATCACAATAGACAGGGGAGTTCATAAAAATATTGATGCTTGCTGTTGTGTTGAAAGGGGACTTGAAATGATATTCGGTAGAAAAGTACCAGGAATAGTCTTATAAGCTTCCTTCTATAGAAGCAGGAGACTTGGGTTCCTTTTTCATGTATTAACTAGTTTTCTATGAAATATATGATTTTATTTTTTTAGCTCTGAGTGTGAGAGTTGTACTGGAACAAGTCTAAAAGTTGCCTTTTCTCATCCCCTCTTTCAGATTGACGCACTGGGTAAAAGAAGCAAAGAAGCAGAGGCAGCCTTCTTGAATGTTTATAAGAGACTAATTGACGTTCCAGGTAAGCAAATTATTTCCTTATTCTGAAAACCTGGCGTTCCTGGCCCTGATGTGGGGCATCTCCTCTATCTTTAATAAGGTAAATACGAGCAGTGGCTTTATCCCAAACTGATGCGCTCCAGTACTGTTCTGGATGGACAGAACTGCAACTAAGGCACATTCCGCGACTCTTCCTAAACCTGTTCATGGCACCAACGTTCTTCTGTTCATATGAACCATTTGATATTATCACAATACTGTGTGAGTCTCGGTAATTTGTTTATTGGAGAGTTCAGGCATTTTTAAGAAAAAAGATACATCACGGAGCTTCATCAATAAGCAGCAATAGTTGTACTTTTAAAGGAAAGAGAAAATTTTTCATACGTTCCACAAAAAAAGTCTTACCAAAAAAAGTGAATCACTCTGGAATTCCAGTGCTGTCCGGTATAAGGGTGATCATAAATTTTATTGAAAGGCCTTTACTATACATGGTTTCACCTTTCCTTTGTGACTGGCATCAGAAGATTCCAGTTAATTTCTTTTTGCTCTTTGAAAGTTTATTTTTATTGTTTTCGCCATTGGCAGATAAATACCATCTGAACAGATTTTTGGTTTTCCAACTGTACCAAAGGTGGGAGGGAGCTGGAGTCCCAGTCTCCACTGCCAGCTCTTGGCCTGACTGAGCTGTTGGCATAGGACAGTGTGTGTGTGTGTGATTTTATACTTTTATAAAACATTGACATTATACCTCAAGAGCAGTTTTGAGGTGTAATTAATACTTCTAAGGGCTTTTAAGGCCTCATTGCAAAATGAGTTTTTACTTGATTTACATTTTAAGGAGCACATTTCATGCATGCTTCAGATTTCTTAATGTTTTGTTTCAGCTTAACTGGTTCAAAGGCCGGGGGTTTTCGGACGCTCCGTCAGAGCTAACACACAGAAGTGTTTATGCTTTCGCGGTTAGAGCTGGGTAGTGCCCAGTGGCCAGTCCCTGCTGTGTTCAGTGCTGTCTGTGTAGAGAAGTGCAGGGACTGACCATGCTCGTCCTAGACCACAGTTGCCTCAGAAATGCTGGTGTTAGGTCAGGCAGCTGCGGTCTGTGAGTTTGCGTTTCCCTGTCCCTGCTCACAGCTGTAGTAACGTTCCGTGGTGAACAGCTTCCCTTGCATGGCTGCTGGTGCCGTGGGAAGAGGGGGGTAACTCAGGGAGGCTCGTTGCCATCACATACATGGCGCTGGCAGTTTGCGCTGGTTCTTGCAGCTCCGTGGTCGAAGGCAAACCCTTCGTGAAACATACCCAACATATCCATAGCCTGCAGAGTGCACCGTGTACAGCACTAAGGAGAGAAGCTGCAGCCCCTCCAGCTCCATGCTAGCGCAGCCCAGGGTGCCTTCCCTGCCATAATTTGGGGGACAAATAGGTTTGTTTTCTAGTTTTGTTTTTTTTCACCACTGAGTAGTTGTGTCCAACAAGAGCTGGGTGGGATCCTTTGCTCTTGTGCAGAGGCTTTTTTCTGAATCCTGGCATTATCACAGGTGCTGGGATCTGAACAGCAGTCAGACGGAAGCGTTACCGAGGAGGAAGGATATAGTGCTGCGGAATCTAAATGGGGAGAGACTTTGTCAGAACTTCTTCATAAGAGAAAGAATTTTCTCCTTTCCTTCACTTGCAAGAGCAAAATTTACACCCCTTCTTCCCCACTGCACAATCTCTCCTGTCCAGCCTTCCCCTGCACGTGCCTTATGTTACATGTCAGAGAAATATGTCTTTGATATTCTTACTACGTGTGAAAATTTGGACCTGGTAAAGCTGTGAATGCGATGGAGTCTGTGGGATTAGAAGTATCTACACGGTTTTAGTCCTGTGCTCTCTCTGCAGCCCCGAGAGGCAGACGAGGAGCGTCCTGATGTTGCTAAAAGCAAATTCCAGGTTCTCAAGGAGAGGTCCGGTAGTCTCCTGTAGCTGTGTGCAGGCGTTACAAACACTCACCGTTTACAACACAGACTGCAGCAAGAACAGGAGTGTGTGGCACTGGCATTCATCACGACGCGGTGGGGCTGAGTTAGGCCTGTGCCATTGGGCGCTTCCTTCATTGTACTGGGTTTTTTGTTTCCTTCTCACCGTATGTAGTCCCTGCCCCATCGGGTGTGCATCCACAGAGAGCTCTCCTCTGCAGAAGGCCATCGGTACTCATTTATCACGTGGCGCTTTGCCTCGACGTGGCTTCACATCTCTTTTGACCCGTCTGTTTGGTATTTCAAATATTTAGGTAAACTTTTCGCTCTAAAATCCTGCCATGTTTTCTTTTCGGTGTGAGGAGGGAGCCGTGATGTTTTGCGAAAGCTATGCCTGGAATGCTGCGGAGCGGTTATTTAGCATTAAGCATCCCTGTTACATGACAAGGGTGCAATTTTATCAGACTTCCAATATCCTTTATAAGACCATATAATAATTGCAGCTGAAGTCTAATTCCCAGCAGCCAATTTTATGGTTCTTGAGGAAGGCATGTGTTCCTCTCCTCAGTAATAATGTGCACACTTTATATAATTAAAAAGGGCTTCTATTTTAATTTTACCATAAAATGATCTGTATTGAAACTCCAGCTACAGCGCTTTATGGATTCGGCCAAGTTTAATGATTTTCTTCCCCGACTTGACCAGAGTTTTCACTCAGGCTCACCAGTAAGGAATTTCTGGGAAGGTGCTGGTGTTTTACTTGTGAATTTTCCTATATACATCAGAGATTTTCTCTTTAAAGATAAAACAGCCCTTTTCATCTCTCTCTCCAGCTTTATGATACCGTTAAAACAGCTTTATCATTGGTTTGTGCTGCAAAATTTATCCTTCCTAAAGGAAAGTGCATGTCAAGGAAAACATATTGGTTTATGTACATTTGCACAGCTGTAATTCTCACTCAGATCATTCTGTCTTGCTTGAGACTGAACATTTTTAATTAATGGAATTAATTTTCTCATTTAATTGCCCTATTTTCAGTATGCAGTAGAGAGCTACAGCAAAGTGAATGCTGCCACCTGAATTGCACTAATCAACGAGGTTGTCACAACTTACCCTTAAAAATAATGTGAATATATTTATTTTGAAGTAAAGGGAGGTTGGGTCTGCGTTTTGAGGAAGCTTTCTTCCATCTGTTCAAGACTTCTTTCTCTCTAGTTTTATAAAATGGGTGTATTACGTTAGCACCCTGGCCTTTTAGGGTCTTCATCTTGCAAGCACTTGAAGTGAAATCACAGCCTTTGTTTAAGTGCTTGGCGGAGCCGTGTTGCCTTGCAGAAACAGTCTATTCATAATTCTGTTTTTCTGAAGCTTTAGAAGAAAAACATTAAGCATTAAAAATACTGAAAATTAGATATTTTTCCTTTGAAATGAAACAGTATTTGCTATTTAATTTTTTTTTTAAAACAGAACTCCACTGTAATTTGATGTA
Source organism: Buceros rhinoceros silvestris (assembly GCF_000710305.1). Lineage (NCBI taxonomy): Eukaryota > Metazoa > Chordata > Aves > Bucerotiformes > Bucerotidae > Buceros > Buceros rhinoceros. The sequence goes on along the minus strand of NW_010404258.1, from coordinate 5,257 downwards.
AAAGTTTAAATGTGGAGACGCAGGGTGAATACCGGGTGGCAGTATCTGGATAAACCAGTTAAACAGAGTTTCTCTTTATGCTGCAACTTTATTCCTGTGCAATTACTGCACAATGACCCGTTGGATTTGCTCGGCGTTCAGTATTGCTCCTGGTAAGTGGAGGCAAAGCAGAAGCAATTCTGCCTTTAAACAGAAAGTCTTGATGTGGAACAGTTAAACTGGATTGGGGTGGTGGCTGTTTTCCTCTGTCTCCTTTGCTGTTCAGAGTTTGCCACCAAAGGGGAGGACCTGCAAAGCTTGTCTCCTTCCTGCTCCTCTCTCTGCTCCGGGGGGAAATTGGGGTGCCCAGGCTGTGGGTGCAGCAGTGCCAGCAGCACCCAGTGCACCCTGTGGTCTGCCTCCCCTCCCTAAGCGCCATCCCGACCCTCCCTTGCTCTTCCCTCACACCTTTCATTGCGCTTTCTCTAGTCTCTAGTTACACCCATCCCAGTGCCGTAGGACAAAGTGTGGGGCTTTTCAGCATATACATGTTTGGGAACCAGGGCAGGTTAATGCAAAATATTTGCTCTGGCTTTGGTGGCGATGTTGCAGCCTTCTAGGGCTGTGCCATAAATGGTATCATTTCTGCTTAATGGAAGTTTTCTCATCAAGAAACTAAACCACTCTTACAGTGTAAAAGGGGATGTACCTGTGTTTGTACTGGAGACTCTTCACAGGTCTCTGCTGCCGTCAGACTTGCCATGAATTTGGTGCTCTATAATGTGCATGACGTGGTTTTTAGCTCAGAGGACCCGCTGTCGAAGGAAATTTTAAAACAACAGAGAGGGTAAAAAGAAGAATTTTTTCTTTTTTTAATGTGGCCTGTCAAAACAATTAAAAGCAATAACAGTGAAAGGTGGCTGAATGGGAAAATTTATCTTTCCCTTACTCCTTGCTGTCGCTGCATGCCCTGCCATGGGGCTCTATCTTACCAAGGGGTTCGGAGGAGGCACATGCTAGTTCCAAGTGCACCCACCGTTACAGGTTGTTTTTCTTTATATATAATCACAGCTCAACTCAAACTGCCCTGCAAGGGCTTTCTTTTTCCAAGGAATTAGCTGAGGAAACACAAACTTCTTGTAAAAGAAGTAATCAGTAAAGCACAAAATAGGTGCTGGGGAATTACTTCTAAAGGCAGAAATGAAAACTTGTTTCTCACCCATAGCGAGAGCTTCATTCCGTCACCGCGGAGCTCGTGCTGGCAGCGCTGGGAGATGCGGAGTTTACCGCAATCGCTCCATCGCCTCTGGATTATTTACAACTTAGCAACACTCTCCAGACTTCCATTGAAAGTGCATTTGATCAATGGTCTGAGGTTAAGGGTGATATAAGCAAAAAACAGGTTTGATTTTTTTCCCCCCCAGAAAAATTAGCTGCTGTTTATGTGGGAGGTCATAACTGTGTATGAAGCTGTTGTATTTATATACATTTTGTGATGTGTTTGGATTTTTTTTGTTAAGCAGAGAGCATAAAGGTTAAGGCCAGCCCTGAGAGCAGAAGGTCTGCACGGGCTTGGACATACCCGGATGACCCAGAAGCTGTGTGAGGTGCTTAAAGTGCACCATAACTCACTCAGCTTTGTGTGCTGATGGGGAAGAGCTGCTTGAATTTAAATTCAGGGGAGAAGGAAAAGAGGTTTGCTCCAAAGGACGGTGTTAAGCACATCCCGAACCAGAATACTGAACACATAGCTTGAAAAAGTTGATGCTCAGAGCACTCTTCATCGGGCTGATCATTAAGGGTTTGGCAAAACTCCGTTTGAAGAGCCAGGCGGGGTTATGGTGTGCCCTGAGTTGGTGGTGTATCGGGACTGATCGGCACAGACAGTTTTTGAGAAATGATTGGTGTCATTACAAACAGCGTGAAAAATTTTAAGCAGTTCCTGGTTTGTTAATAATGCGTGTCAAAATGGTCGCCCCTTTCCAAAGAAAATATATTTGAGTAAAATTGAAGATAGACACATCAGGTGAAAAGGTTTGTGTTTTGGCTGCCCCTAACTTTACACGGGAAATGAATATTGATAGTGTGCCTTTTCTCAGCCTTAGAGGGAAAAGAAAACAATATTAGTGAGTAGTCTCAGGAAGAAAGGAAGCAAAATGAACTGGCTCATGGGCAGCAGAGCCCCCTTCAAACAGAGCAGTAGGGTCCCTTTCTAAACACCGTGAAATGTGGAAAATTAAGGAGCAGACTGAGCACATACAGTACCTGACAGGGTGGCAAGCAATAAACCCCTGTGGCTGCCGGCAGTGGTTTAGCTTGTGACTGTTTCCCACCTGAAGACAAAATCCTTGATGCTTCACCAGCACATTCAGACTGGGTGAAAAAACGGAGTTGCATGAACGTGTGAAAAATGCCCCAGTTCTGGAGGCGGGGTCTGGAAGGAAAGTCTGCACAGGAGAAATGTGGGGACTGTAGACATGGGTGATTTTCCCCAAACTGTTCTGCAAACTTTTGTGCAACAAACTGCCTGAGGTGGGGCCGAGAGGGACGCTTTAAACTATCCAGACTGCAGACGGGAGATTTTGAGCAGCGGTTTGGTGGGGTCAGCAGCTGCTACCGTTTTATTTTCCAGGACAGTCAGTATCGCCTGGGATGCTGCTCCAGCCTTCGGGTAGCCCAGCACTGAAGAATGTGGAAGCAGCTCACAATCACTTCAGCCTCCTTCCCTCTGGGGTTTGAATTCAGAGACACGGCATAAAATACTCTCTTGGATGTGTGCTGGCTGAATGCTCGCTGGTAGGGCACACTGTTAGCACTGCGGAGTTATTTTCAGATGAAGCACAAAGTCCTGGCCAATTCTTGTCTTTAGCATTCATTCACTTTATCCCTGTGCTTTGAAATGGATGTCAAAATAACTAAAAATAGCTGTTACCTGAATCTGTGGCTTGGAATTGGGCTGTCTGATCACGTACTTTTTTTCTTTTGTTTTTCTCGTTGAATTAATAATTGGATAAATTCCTTTGTAAAAGCTGGAATAAATATTCGAAGGAAGAAATATCCCTAAAGCATACACTTTAAAAAATTTATTGTGTGGTTGTCAAGCCCTATTTTACTTGGTAGGCTGGAGGCACGGAAGGAAGAGGGGAGGTGCAGATAAGGGGAGGGCTGCAGCGAACAGAAGCAGGAAGAATGTGCGGGGTAGGAGAGGCGATCCCGCTGTGGGCAGGGGCTGTGTTCACCTGGAGCGGTCACGGTGGCACCCGTGGAAAGCTGTGGCTTCGGGGAGGGGAGTCGGGCAGCCCTAGCCCCGGCGGCGGAGCGATGCTGCCTGTTCGGAGCAAGGGAGTCAGGCTGGGGAGTGCTGGACTTTGCCTTTCTCAGTTGCAGAAATGTGCGCTGGAATTAGAGTAAACCCCAGCTTTGGGAGGGCTTAGCGCTAAGTCTGTTCAGAGGCTTTCTGAGGAAGGAGGGCTGAGTGTGGCAGCAGTGCTCCAGACATGGTGGAGGGTGCTTTCTTCTTATTTATAATCTCAAAGTAGGAGAAATGAAACTTAAGAGGACAAGTGATTTTCTGGAGCTGTCCTCTGCGTTGCTCTGAGCTCCGAGTACAGCAGTCAATTCCAGTGTCTTCAGCCAGTACTAGAATATTAATGATCAAACTGGAACGCCTTCAGTTCCAATGTCTTCTCGTGTAACTCATGAAGTCGTTTTTCAGCTGGCATATCGTGGTGCTATGAAACAGTGTATCACCTATCACACATACCCCACTTCCGATGTTAAAAACTTCTCTGAGGGTTTATTTTGGCAACTGCTTTGACAATAACAGCAGCTCATGAAGGAGCCAGTTGTTCACTCAGTTTTGTTGGGACTTTTTCGGGTGCCAGGGTAGAGGTGGATCTCAGAATCTGAGGCAGGGCCAGAGCATCTTCCCGGCAGTTCTAGAATTGGTAGATAAATACAGGATGTTTTTCAGTAATAGCCCACGAGATCTAAGCGCCACGTTCTGGGGAAGGGATCTCTGTGTCTGTGGTCAGGTTGGCTATATACCACCTCGCAGCGTTTCTCTTAACCCTGCAAGCGCTGGAGAGTGCTGCCGCCACGGAGAACTTCTGCCATGATTAATGGGGAGCAAAGACGCCGGCTTGCTGCGACCTCCCCCCGTCCCCGTGCAGGGGGCTGAGAGCAGGGTTGCTTGGCTGCTTCGCTGCTGTCAGAGGTCGGCAGAATTGGGGATTCTGGGTTTTGCTGGTAAGGAAAACGGGAGTCCCTCACCCTCTGGTGTATTTTCCCTGGTATAGCCCTTAGAAAACGCTGCGAGAGCAGGGGGGTGAGGAGAACACTGTAAAAAAAGTGCGGAAAAAAAAAGCAAGAGAGAGATCCCAGTCCTGTGGGATGGGGGAGTAAGAAAGTATGTATAATTCTTGATTGCAGGAAGAACCTTTTCATGTTTTTTATGAAGTTGGAGAGATGATGAGCTTTGTTTCAAATGGAATTACGGCTATAACTCTTCTGTCCCTGGGCTACCAGAGTCATAGGGGAAAAGGAGGAAAGCTATCATTTATTCCATGAAATCTTTGTCTCAGTCTCTCTAGGCTATTTCAATTTACCCCTGAAATTTCTGGGGAATAATTAATGAATTAATTAAGTATGCTGTGAGGTGTTTGAATATTCAAAAGCTACAATGTAATTATTATTTTTTCTAAAATGCATTTTCAGGTTATTTTCAGATCCGCAGCCTCCCAAGAAAGCACTTACTGTATCAGCAGCTAACCGAGCTTTTTCTGCTCTTCCTGCCTGTAAACCCCAGCCCGTTCTCCGAGAGAACCGACCGTTGTGACAAGCGGCGATGCCGTTAGAAAGTCAGAAACTTCCTGTACCTCGTGATGGAAGTATCGTGGCAGCAGAGCCGAACTTCTGGCTTTTTCAGAAAGTTCAGTCACGTTCAATAAAGTTGTGTGAAGGATATTTTTTCCCCCCTGCCTTATCATTTTGTGGGGGTGTTTCTTGTGAGCGATGGCTAGGAAAGCTTTGCTTACAGCGTGGTTTTGGCGACAGAAATAGTCTCGTGGAAGGAACCGCATTGCCTTCGATGGAGTATTTTTAGATCCGAACCGTAGGAAACACATTTCCAGCGATATAAAATATTAATTGCGCCTGTAGTCGTGGCACTGTTTTGTAACTTGATTTCTGAACGTTTCCAGCGTTACCGGCCTGTAACGAAGAGGGAGGAGGGGGTTTAGGAGCCGGCCTTTGTTTTGGAGCAGTCTCTCCGGCAGCT
>NW_010404257.1:17200-26949 GCF_000710305.1 Buceros rhinoceros silvestris | reverse complement strand
CCTTACTATCTTCTTAATAAATGCTTTTACCATTATGTCTCTGCATATTCTCACTCTGCCCTGTACCTGTGAGTGCTCTGGGACTAAGTGACAGCTGTTTAAAGACCAGCATGAGTGGATTTACTGTCAGCAACTGGAGTTAGACCGGGTTGTCTGTGCAGCCAGCCTGTGGTGTCACCTACTGGACCCAGTGAGATCTCAACTGCAACCACTGGGGTGGGAACAGCATGTGTCCCAAAAACTAGCTCCTAGGAAGGATCAGGGTGTGTAAGACAGGTGAGGGGCTCACCACCGGTGGCTGGAGCAGGTCTCCAGGTCACAATCCATATGCCTTGATATATCCCCAGGTTTTTCGTGGGTGTGAGTTTTGTGGTGGTACACACGCAATAATTTAAGGCAAAACTGTTAAAGACTAACAATTCTCGGTATATCGTGAGAGCTAGTGGTGCTGTGTAGAAATGGACCACTACCATGAAGTATGTTCTTAAAGAGTGTTAATCAAAAAAAATCTAAAAGTTGTCAGATTTATCAGTCCTTTAAACACACCTATTATGAATGACCTCTGATTTTCTAAATTGTATAGAGGCAGGCACATAAATACAGGCACATGCACATGCACAAATATGCATGTATATACACAATACATACTTAGTCGCAACATTTGAGTTACTGAAGAAAATAGACACCTGTTGGAAGTGGGAAAAACATGGGATAAAGATTGAATTATATTCAGTCACTCTGCTAGATACAGTTTTTTCTTCCCTTCTAGAAAAAACCTTCTGTCCTGGTTTGAGTTGGAGCAGCACTCATTCTGTTCAGTGATTTTACTTTCAGCTCGATCTCTGCTCAGTGGCTGCACTGTCTGAAGTTAACAGCATGTTTCTGCAGACAGTGTCTGCTTCTAGCAGTGATAATGCTGGATGTTCACAGTCACTGCCAGGGGTCGGGGTGCAGAAAGACTCTGGCTTATACTTGCTCCTGTGCAGACCAAGGTCACTGCTCAATCCTGTGTCCCACGGTGGGGATGCAGTAAGTGCAACTCCCCACACCTGTGGGGAGTTGCTGACAGACAAGTGACCCTACAATGACCAAAAAGTTGTTCCATCCCATATATACCGTATTTGGTACAAAGCTGAGGGATCATGAGGGTCTTGCTCTCTTGCCCTCTTCTTCAGTGGACAGCATCTAAGGCGGACTCTGTCCATTCTGCCTTCGATCCCAGGCCGTGCACTCCTGAATCCAGTTCCCAAATCCAGCTCCTGAATCCACGTCTCATCTGCTGCGGAGGCCAGCCTGGGACTTCCCCAGTGTCTGCCCTGCAGCATCAGAGGTGACAGTGTTGTGGTTGTCATCAACAGGATTGGGTTCGGTATTGGTATTGTATATATTTGTATATACTTCATTTTATTATTATTATTCTCATTAAAGCAGTTTTAGTTTTCCAGTCCATAAGTCTCTCTCCCTTGCTCCTTTTCTCTTTCCCCTCTTTGGGAAGGGGGGAAGGTGGCAGGTGGGTAATAGAGACCATCTGTCATTCACCTAGTGGCAGGCCCAGCCCTAATCCATGACACCTTCCTAACCAACCAGCTAACATATCAACCAGACTAAACACATATCAAGCAGACTAAACACAGTACAGAGTGAAACCCATCCTAATAGTTACAGCCATTAGTTTTCTAGAGTTAATTTTCCCTTCTTCCTACACTACTGATGTAGAGCCCAGAATTTACTTTCTCTGTACTTGCATCCTTCATCTTTGTATTGACAATAACAAAGATTTATTCTGCACCACCTCTACGGGCCGATGGACTGCTGCTATGACTACAGTGTTGAACTGTGTGCTAAAACATCCTTGTCCTCTCCATGCCTTTTTAAAATTCCATCATTTGACAAGAACTTTCTCTTCTGTCTGATAGAAAGTGTTTCATTATCTTCAACCTTTTTCTTCCTAGGCAGGCTAACTGCAAGGATTACCTGTTCCAGCATTTTGGCTGTGCACTAACTGTCACAGATGCGAAGGCTATACAAACTTTCTAAAATTCCATTTGCAAAACGAACTCCACAGTTTCGCTTGCAGGGATTAAAGGAAAACCCTCTCCCAAAGGTTAACTATAATGTTCAACTGCAGGTTACATTCACAATTTTTTCTTGTTAGTTTTAATTTAGCCACCATCCGGTTGCTGGCTTGCTCTGGCAGCTGTAAAGAAAAGATTAGCAGTGCTCAGAAGCGTAAACTTTACAACAATAAATGCATGCTTTGTATGAGCTGTTTGTGTTAGCGGTTGGACAACACAGTAGATGTGAACACCACAAAGAAATGTAGCCACTAATAATTTCCTGTACTTCTCCTGCTTCCTGGTAAACGCAATGTGCAAAAATGTAAAATGATGTTCAGTGAAGATGGAAACCTATAGTAAGGGATGATGTGAAATTTTACTGTTCCCAGAATATATTCTGAATCAAATCAGTTCAATGCTTCAAGGAGAGCAGATCAGTTTAGTCACTATACTACCCAGGGAAACCATGTAACATGTGTTATCCCAGATCTTGTGGGCTGTGAATACAAAATATGGATACAGCTAAGCCTGACACCTTCTTCAAACCCTATAACAGGAAAAAAAAAATCTGTTACTCTTAAGTACAAAGAATAAATTGCTTATTTATATTTTAAGCTGAAGGATATTATTCGTCTTCAAATACATTTTATTCTGTATTTTTCCAATTTCCAAATTTCTCTCCAAGCTTTCAACCATAACTCTCATTATTACTTACTATAATCTACGAAAATATTGAGCTGTGAAATACCCATTTCTTGTACCTGGGGCTATTTTAGTTCTTCCTTTTCTGTTCTGCCTATAACTTAGCGTGGAACACAATGTCAGCCTGAGATCACCCTTTTGTGCCACTAGCCAATATAGTTATTGAATTAAAAAACCCAATCCTGTACAAGATGTATATACCTGCTCTGCCTGTAACAGTTGCTCACAAGCTCAGCCTGTCTGTGAGGCTTCTTCATTGGGATCTGAAGTCATTCATTTGCATCTAAACTTTGTCTCCGTGTTGGACCTTTAGCACAAAAATTCCCATTGGTCTTATCACTGTTTCAGCTGCATCAGTGCTAATTGAGCTGTTGGTAGATATTTTCAAGGCTGGTGGAGTCTAGGACTGTGCTAGCAGTCTTACAGCTGCTTTTGGAACTGCTGAAGTAGCATTAGTTCTGAAGAGCTCTGTAGCTACAATACCTGCATGCACGTAAGAGAGATTATATACTATACCTAACTCTGGCAATGACATAACAATTCATTAGATTCAGCAATGAATATTTAATGTTCTTTGCTGCTTTGAGATACTGCTGACCTGCAGTGGAGATAAAATTCTGCACTAAAGCCAAATGCCTGGGCAAGCAGGAGAGGAATGTAGATGGGCACTGGGATGTTTCCCAATTGCTAGCACAGTATATGGTTGAGATTATTACCACTCTTTTCAACAGCAGACGTATTTACTCTCCAGAGTAACAATACCGCTGAGGTGCAATGATTCCCAGATGGAGTGAAAATAAGCTCCTGGTTTCTCTTGTATAAGTCTCATAGGGAAGACCATTTTTCCACACTATTTATCATCCTGATGGGAATGACTTCTCTGTCCTGTGTAAAAAATAAAAACAGAACATGCAGCCAGAGGTGAAAAAATATATATGATAGTACTTTCCCACGCCCTTTCCTGTATGCCAGTTCTTGGAGGAACGGTCAAACTTTTTGTTTTTATCTTTAGAGCATTCAGCTAGGGTTACTTAATCAACATACATACCACCCTCTTAATGGGCTTCTTACTATGCAAACAATAGGTCTTGTCTTCTGTGTGCTAGTGTATCTCCCCCAGTGAAGGCTCCATGAAAATCGGAGGTGATTGCAACATTTTTAATCTAACCAAGCTAATGATAAAACATATCATGGCAGTGTCTATTTGCTTGATCTTGTATAAACTACTGTAAAATGACTATAAATGTGTACATAAAAGCTACATAATTTTTCCTCCCAGGTTTTCTGATAATAGTGTAATTCGTTCTGTTTACTGATAAATAGAATACAGATGGAGTGAAGTATGGAAGAAACACCAGCAACAATCTTCTGTTTGTCTCTCAACACAAATTTTCTACTTCTAACTCCATTTTATGGAGTAGAGAAAATGGTGTTATCAGGAGTTATTGTGAAATTTACTATAATAACTCATATGGTGACGATGCTATTACTGCTTGCCACCAGTGCAATTACACTCTGCAATGACATATCTTCTATTTATATATAATTTAGAAAACCAGTGACAGATAAATAATGTATCTCTTAACTGTTCAAGAGTGAAGTGTTGAACCACACACACACACAAAAAAATAGTGTCATAAAAAATGCTAGAGTGTGCTGAATACTCTAAACCTTTCTTTAGATTCTTTATAGGTTCAGCCAAACTTTTGAAACCTTGGAACATGTGAGAGGCTTCAAACAACCAAGAAATACTCATCAAGAATAAAGGAAGTAGCAAAATTCACTCCAACCCCAGTTGTCACAATTTCCTCCAAGTGCCCCCATGTAAGAAGGCTCATGGCGATTACGATCTGGTCATTGGCTACAATATACCTAAGACAAATATTTTGAACAGAAAACATCATTATAGTCCGGAAACTGATGAGTGAAAACATTGACTTTTTGCATTGCCTCCTTCCTGCTCCCTGATCAATATTTAAGATTGATTCTTTTTTTTTATTAGGACTATTGCCATATTGAATGGCAATAATCTCTTCCCAGCTTATAATAGGCATGGCTACACGAACTTGTATACCATCATGGGGTATATGAGGCTATGCAATAACTAGTGTTCTGCTCTTCAACACGGACAGTTACCTTGTGTAACATCAAGAGCTTGGAAAGCCCACGTGTTGTGTATGTATGGACTAACTTCTGTTTGGCTCAAAGGGAGAGTTTTTTCACACCCTTCTGGAAGGGGAAAGGGTACAAGAGAGATTACTGGAATGACAACCGAAATGTCACCTACCTCCTCATCCGTACCCATTTCTCCGAATCTCTGATGCTTTTCTTGTAACTTCATATAAAACTCACATATGCTACATACAGTATAAAACTTTAGAAGTAATGTTCAAAAAGAGATAAAATTATACTTGTCTGTCTCTGGACATTTTAAGAATGTAAAAAAAAACCCCGAATACTTTTTACAGAAATGTCTGAAGGACTGGACTTCATTAGCAAGATGAGTAAAGTTACTTTTTTTTTTTAAAAAGATAGATAGATAGATAGATAGATAGATAGATAGATAGATAGATAGATAATGCAAGGGAAAAGAAAAAACAAGTTTCTTTTGTATATATAATACCCAATCCAAAGCCTGGATAATTCATTTTTTGTTTTTGTTATACAACATACAAACAAATCATATTTGTGTAACCTTATCTCAACTTGTTTCATCCAGTCTCCATTTCATTATCAGCTGAGCAAAGCTAACTATTGCACACTAATAATTTACGCTCATTAATTTATTAAGTTTGCTTTTGAGAAACACGTGCTGCTGCACAGCCCTTGAGAAACTCCTCTGAAGTGCCAGCAGCAAATCTGCGGTTTAGTTTTGGTTTACACTAGATACAAATTAATAAGTGAGATGGTCCAGTCATATTCCTGTCTCGTAACAGAGCTTCGTGTGCACAGGACAATTTTTTGGTAGCTACTGTTGATCTAATACACAAGAAATGTGTTTGTTCTTTCTTAAAGGGCCAACACTTTCAGGGGACATCTGCCTGCTATGGTATTTCACATTCTTTCCCAACTCAGTATCATGTCCCTTGGAAATATTGCATCAGGCTATGCCAGCTGGATCCAGAGAAACAACAAATGCAGCCCTATAAAAAAAAAATGTAAAAAGTATCTGTCACAATGCAGAGCATTTTTTTAATAAAGGTAGGAGTATAGAAGTCTATAGGATATTGAAAATAGAAGACACAGACCATACTCAACTCTGAATCAGAGTAGCTTTTAGAGATACAAATGGAATTTTTTCTGTACCCATCCATTTTCCTTAAAAGGAAAAAAAAATAACCCACTGAATTTACAACACACTTCGTAAAGATTTTCAATTAGCCTTAGCAATTTTTAGATCAGACTGACAAATCCGTACATCCTTCAGCTTTATGAAGTTTTCTCCTTTTCCGGTAGTCAAGAAGTTCCCTGTTGTGACTTGACTCATGAATAACAGTATCATTTTCAAGGGCATAATACACAATCGCCTCTGTAAATATACATAGAGAGCCACAGCTGTAGATAAGTTTAAGAAACAGGAAGAGCTTGTGTGTTTCTCTGCTTTTCCAGAAACAAGATTTAATTTTACAATTCCTCTCAATAGCATCATAGATTTTGCAGCATATTTCAATTTATCATAGTATCTGCACCCCATTAAGTGTAAAGCTACTAGAAAAGATTACCTTCATGGCTCATTGGTTACTGTTTGCACTATAGCAGCAAATGCAATGGGAACAGGGAAAAATCTGGCTTAATAACATCCCTTCCTTTTCTTGAAAAATTTTACTGTGTTAGGAAAATAATGTGCTTTTTACTTCTGGCTAAGGAGAATTATTACAGATCACAGATTCACAGAATCATTTGGTTAGAGAAAACCCTTAAGATCATCAAGTCCAAACATTCACCTGCACTGCCAGGGTCCCTAAACCATGTCCTTCAGCACCACATCTACATGTTTTTTCAACACTTCCAGGGATGGGGACTCCACCACTGCCCTGAGCAGCCTGTTCCAGTGCTTGACAACCTTCTCTGTAAAGCAACTTTTCCTAATATCCAAGCTAGATCTCCCCTGGCTCAACCTGAGGCCATTTCCTCTCATCCCATCACTTGTTACCTCGGAGAAGAGACTGACCCCAACCTCATAAGAATCTCCTTTCGAGTAGTTGTAGAGAGTAACAGGGACTTCCCTGAGCCTTCTTTTCTCCAGACCAAGTAAATTAGGCATTTAATTCTATTTCAGCCATTCAAAGCTACTTTTTATCTATTTTTTTTTAATCTCTCAGACAAATTTATTCTGCATTACTATTTTGAATGAGAAGGTTCTGCAATTCTAACTCGGGAATGTTTTCTCTTTCTCTTCCTTCCCCTCTCCCTCTTCTACTGACAGAACAGTAGAAATAATGAACTTATACCTTTAATCATTGTCTGTAAGAACATCATGGTTAACCATCCTTATTTACGGATAAGTAAGTGTAAAAAGAAGTCTGTTTCTGTTTTTCTAGACTATAGTGTTTTGCCCGTAGTGTCAACGGTCATTAGACTTTTGGAAGACAAGTAGAAGTAGCCTAAGTACCTTCTCCTGCCAAAGAACATATATATGGAATAATGATCTATTATTAAAACTACTGTTCTTGGAGTTTATAATTTATTTTTATCCAAACAGAATCTAGTTCACTCACCCATGGACAAATTTGCAGTTTGAGTTAAGAGAGAAGACAGAAGTTTATTCACATCCACATTTTTAAAGTGTAAATTGCATTATCAAAAACATGTGATGGGCTTAAAATTAGATAAAATTTTGAAATAAATGTTAAAAAAGATTCTTTTTGTAGTTCACCACCTACTTTTTTGTTTTAACAATTCACTCAAAGTCTCTCATGATTTTTTGCCACATTCTGAATAGAAAGGGAACGTCAATTCCATTTGCAATAAAAATCACTTCCTTTTATAAACGCTGGTTTTCTGGACCTGAAATAAAGAAATCAAGGATTGTGTAGCAGCATGATAAAATTGCAAGACATAAAACTGCTAGGATTGCTTGAGTTTGTTAGGGGTCTTTGTGGACATAGGTCTTTAAGACTGCCTTTACTCATTCTGACTATCCTTCTGAAGTAATCCAAGTCAGCCATGCACCACAAAGTACATAAAAAAGGACCACTTTCTTTTTAATAGACAAAGCAAAGAACTTGCTCAATATCTGAAAAGTTTATTGTTACTAACAAATCAAATGTACTAAAAAAAAAAACCAATAGATCTTCTGGTTGTCAGTACTTTCACTCACAGATCAATTAAAACAGCTCTTCAGTTTTAGAAAATTTTTTACACATCCAATGCTTACCTTCATGTCCTGCAAGATAGACATTATATCAAGAAGGGTTAAACACCAACACACAAAGTTCCATCCTTGAAGGAATACATGAGGAAAGTAATATTTCTCAGGCATAGAGTTCCAACTAGCTTCCAACTCACTTCCTACTGCTAGCATGCTGTGCCATCCAGAATAAATATGTTCAAAATCCATCTGTTGCTGCACTAAAAATATACTGCCATGGTAAAGTTGCTCTCTCCATTACTTTTTTTTGCAAGATAAAGCATTTATTTCAGTACCTTCTTTCTTCTCATTAACTCACTAGTTAAACATGTCTTCTGCAGAAACAAATACGGGGGAATTTATAGTGCTTTTCTATTATCTTCAAGGAAGTATCAATATTTAAAATTATATATAGAAAAAAGATGAAACATGAACTTAAAATTGCTTCTTTCTAGCACTTACATACAAGCTGTCCTTTATTTAGATGTTAGTTACTTTTTCAGTGGTGAATTTTTCATTATTTTTGAATACTAACACAAGTATTGGTTGGACTTCAAAAAAATAAAATCATTAATAAATCCTAACTCATTCCCTACCTTTTTTGCAGATCAATAATGCAAAATACAACATTCATATTTTTCTGTGAATTCATGCATGTGTTGTTTTTTCACTGCAAAACTGTTCCTACTTTAAATAGGACTGAAGGAAGCATAATTCCCATTATTAATAAAGAAAAAGAAAGTTAATACATTTAATTTAGTAATTAACATTACTGAAATTCCTAGCAGACTGTCAGAGACTGCTAGAAAATTTAATGTCTCAACATCGCTAGAAGCTAGAAGATACCACGACGTAACATCGATGAGCAGTAACCGCAAGTTCCTCATTTTGCTAGAAGAACCTCTATTTTAAGCTAAAGTTCTGTCTATTACGAGACTGATATCCTGCTTCGTACATATTCCCTGAACTGATTGAACAGCACCACGCCCTGCGCATATGCCTGGGTCTGGGGCCAAATAAGCCCCCTCAGTGGTGGTACTGGGTATGCACACCATCACCAAGTGGTGGGCAAGGTGATGGAGATTGGCTGACAATGTCTCTGTGGACACTGTCTTGCTGGACATTATGTAACATCATGTCTACAGTAGCATAGCTTGAAAGAAACGAGCATGCCTTGCATGTGCAGCGTTGGATAGTAGCAATAATGACTACCACCATGGAAACAGACCAGCTGGATGCGGCCACCACAGCCCTCGCTGAGTACAGAGCCAAGCCTGCATAGCACCCAGAGGTGTGATAAACCACAAGTGAAAAACAGCATCCCCTCCCTGCACCTCTTTGTCTGCATGTGCAGTGAGACTGAGAGGAAGACTACGGAAAGAAGGTGGCAGTGGCCTATGACACCCAAAGACCCCCAGAACTTACCTGGCTCAGGTGCACTGAGATGATGCTGACGGAGTGACTTGTGTAAAGGATTTCTAAGAATACTGAGAAAAGGTGGGGACATGGACAACAAAAGGGATTACGGCACCGCACCACATTGGAATGTTCTCCCACCCACTCTGAAAAATGGACTGCAGGCGCTGCAGACCCCGTGGTGGTATTTCTGTCTTTGTCTCTCCTCTTGTCTCTCTCTCTTT
>NW_010404257.1:949-17189 GCF_000710305.1 Buceros rhinoceros silvestris | reverse complement strand
CTCGTTCCCTCGTATCACCCGTTTGTGTGTGAGTGCAAGAGCAAACGCATCCTCTTGACACTGTTTGTGTCTTAACTGTGTTACCAAGAAATCGCACCTCTCACGAACAGACATTTATCAGTTCATGACATAGACACACAAAAAAATATGGACACTGTATTAGCTTCCAAGATACAGAACTACTAAGGATGTTAGATAAAGGGGCGTTGAAGGCCTGTTAAATGATCCTTCAGAAGATCTCAAAACATCCAAACCATTCCAAACTTCCAACAGATTAATGTCAAAGTTGAAGGAATCTGCCTAGATCTCATTGCATTACACACATCACATTAAATTTGTAAAGACCAGAAATATCTATGAATCACAGTAAGAAACTGTACATCTCCAGCAATCCAGAATAATTTTTTTTTAAGTACTAGTGTATGTTTCTTTTCTTTTTATCATCTGTGTCTACATTTTCAAAATATTTCATGCAAATTTTTCGGTTTTATTCAAGTTACGTCATTCTATTGGTCATAGCAAAATTCAGCTAGGCAGTTATGCTCAATATTAAACGTCTTCTTATAAGAATTTATATTACTGCCTTCAAATACTAATTTCAAGAAGAAAAAGCAGATTAAATGAAGGAAAATTAGCAGGCAGGACAGACATGCTTGTTAAAAAAAAAATTTAAAAACTCCAGTGCAGCCTGTAAATCTGAGCTATTAATTTTATGGTTTTTTCCTCTCTCCCCCTGCTGTAGGTCATACAAGTTCATAATAATGTCTTCAAAAGCAATTCTTCTCAATATCTAAATAAGAATGACATTATTACAGGTTTTTAATAACTTAATTTTCTCATTTTTATTACCCAGCAATTTTAGTGTTGATTTCACTACCTTATTTAATATGTTTGCTTCAAAATTCTGATATGAGCTAGATATCAATAAGCCTTGCAACCCTCCAGTTTTCCTGCATTGAGCCTTCTTTCACTTAAGAGTATTTTTAATACATTCAACCTGGTAATTGAAATTTCCAAAGACAAGTTTTTAATTTTTTTTTTCCACAAATATAATCTGTAAGTTCCCTGCAATGAAATTTCATATATTAAACCAAGACTTTTAACACCTACAGGAGAAATATTTGAATGGTTAAAGAAAGCCAAAACTTCTATCATAGTTACATGCAATTTTTTAACTTGGTCCTTTTCAGACGGTGATCAAGTGCAGGAAAACACAGCAAAAGCCATATTTTGAGATTCATTCATCCAGGGAATAATCAAACAAACAGTACAAGAAAAGAGAAAGAAAGCTTTTCTATTTTTGAAAGATGGTGTTTTCATAAACAAGCAGAGAAAAATGGAGATCTGTAAGCTATATCTTAACATCTGCTGTGGCAGCAGTTCTCCGGCTCTGATATGTGTACCATTTGGGCTATGTAGGCTTCACTGATACACGGGATGATTAAAGAGGTTTGTTGAGCATAAAACAAGAACCATTTATAATATTCCCATTATATTACAAAACTGTGATCTGGAAGTGGTGGGCTGTTAAGTTTTAAAGCGGAAGATGGCTAAAGCCAGCTTGAGGAGTACAGAGGAATAAATGGCTGATATAACTGGGGGTGGTGTGTGTACGTATAGTTTAGACAGAGAAAAACACACCAGGATAGTACCTATGATAAGTCTGATATTTTCTTATATTGTTTTCTGGGGCAACTGCACATCAAACACCTTTGTACTTTTCTCTGGTTCTCAAGCTGAAGTGAGCGTTTATGCAAGTGAATAAAGGAAACTTATACTGTGTATAGTGTCATGAAATAGTTTATGCTGTCAACTCCTGCACTGGAGGGCTAACAATGGTCCAGCTTCTCAGAGATGTATTGTTTACAATGGAAGTGTGATTCATCTAAATAACTGAGAAAAAAAGATGAAGACGAGATATATGTTCTGTTTATGAGACAATATTATATATATATATTCCTAGTATTTCAGTGTGAATGGCCAGTTCAGTTACAAGCTGGATGGTGCAAATTTTTGGTCAAGCTAAGGTGATAATCAAGACAGTCAATGTCTGTAAATATGATTTATGTAGTCTAGGTAAAGTGTGCCACTTCAAGTTGTAAGATTAACTTAAATTAACTTAAATTAACACAATTAACTTAAATCTTGGCAAACACCACCAAGTTAAGTCAGACAGAGGACAGTCAACTTAAAAAGTACATGCAGAAACTTCCTGAGTTTTTCCGTGCCTGGCAGTATGCGCTGCTTTGGTTATTGCTCCAGTTCATCTACCCTTGGGATATTTTACTTCTAGGATTATTTATGTTGCCTGTAGCACATATGTTAGGGAAGAACATAATCGAGGTCAGCAATGCCATGTTGTTTCAGGTGCACTTCTGAAAATGGCTGAGAAGTGGAGCTGTGAATATAAGAAGTTCACAACTGCTTGTCCTGTCCTGTCAATGTCTTTTCATAGGAAAAAGTGATGGAAAAGGCTTTCAATGGACTTTGAGCTTGCTGAGCATTTAGAGGGCCACCATGGTAGCTGTTGAATACATCACAGATGATATAAAGTTTTAAGGATGATATCCATTTTAAGGAGATAATTACTATTTAAAGTGTATATTTAAAGTATAACTTAAGACATGTTCATCATAACGTATATGTTTAATAAATATGCCTGGGAGTTTTCTGCAACAGCTTTTTGAATTTTTTAAAAATATTTGCACAAATGCCATTGTGCTATACCATTAATTCATATTTTGTTTTAAAGAAACTGGCTCATACAAACAAATGAAATGTTGTGTAAAATAACCATATATACTCAAGCAGAAATACAAACAGGGAAAGCATTCAACAAAATATAAACGTCATGCAATCACTCAAGTAATAAATCATTTTTATTTATTTATGTTTTAAACTTCAGTCATCAAGGATCAAACAAATGACTAACTTTACATATCAGTGATGCAGAAGATTAAGTGTCGATTAATCCAATGAATGTTAGCCAGTTAGAATTATTAAGGCCAGAATTTTTAATAGTGGATGTCTGTAGACTAAGTGATACCTAATTAAATTGGTACAGGCTATTGTATTAAATGGTAATTGAATTCCTGGAATGTTCCTCACAATTACAACATATTAACATGAATGCAATTGCATAGTTAACGGCTTGCTGATTTTTTCTTTTATTTTTTTTTCTTGGTGCAGTACTTTGCACCTAGGATTTCTTATAGATTCACTTAATTTCTACAAATCTCTCTACTTAAACTGTAGAATACACTTCCATAGAAGCATTAGGCAAGTGAGATTGAAAGACACATCGGTGACCTCAGTTACTGGCTTTAAACATTCTCTAGCTTTATTGGAACATAGAGACAGAAAACACCTAAGTCCATAAAAAAAGTGTAGATTCTATGCCTTCTTAAATACATCATAAGCGTAAGTAAAAAATGAAGCTGTACTGATTCAGTTGCAGAATAGTTGCTACGCTTCAGAAAACTACCAGTTTCTCTGACGCTTAAAGGATAGCTGCTCGTTTTAGCAACAATTCATCTGAGCTGTAGAGCACTTCTGTATTCAAGACACAGAATTGTGTTTTCACCAAAAGGCAGTTGAAATGCCAGCTTGGCTCCAAGAACCAAAATGGACTTTCTAGACAAATGGAGGACTCTTATAGAGTGTCATGGTCGTTTCTGCAATTAACCTACCGAAGCAGTTAATTGATATGAGCAGTGGACAAGGAATGAAGTGTGGATCATTTTCCAGTTCTATCACTACTGACAAGTCTATTTCCTTTTTTAATTTATTTTCCTACCTTTTAGTGTTTCTATAGGTTTTAAATCATAATTTGCTCGTAAGTATATTCCAAGTCTGCTGTAAAATGATAGTTTCTTGATATTTTTACTTAGTTAATTTTTATCCTGCAGACCTCAAAACTCATATGTGCGATCCCAACTAGAATTGAAAAAAAAAAAAAATCTCTAGGGTCTTGTTTGCCCTAATCACAATGCCTGTAAATGTATTTTCATTGCAAGGATAGGAGTGTTTTGTCAGAAACATTCACTAACACTATATAAACCAAAGGATCCATTGTCAAAGACAGGTCTGTCTGTTAAATAGGAACTCTGATATGGAGTAGAGTGGGTGTTTTCATGCTATGAATGCTTCTCTCTCACATTTCTTGTTTTTCACTTCTAAGACTGCTACTAGTTCCTCAAATTTGCAATATATCTGGGATGCTAAAGAGAAGACAATGCAACTGTGGAGACTTTTTGATTCTAAAATAGATTTGCAGATGATTGCTTATGAACAACAGAATAAAAGTTAAGTTGCATAATTTGTTCTTGTTGTCCACTGTCTTTTAAAAAGCGGTGTAAAAAACAAAAAGAGGGGAAAATAAAAATTGCACTTGTCAGGATCAAAGAATATGACATTGTACTACAGACAGACTTGTTTTCTACTGCTAATCACCAGCACAAAAAGCCTTATTCTTTTCCAGGTTCATCAGTTTTTTCACATTGCTTTTCTTTTTGCAAGCATTATCTGTTGTGTTTTCTCTATCTATCTCATTCATCATAAGCTGCTGGTATGCACTTCACAGGCCATTTCCAAGCTAATTATCGAGATTTATTTCCAAGTAACTAGGATTCCTCTGGCTACTTACTCATTCTCAAACAAGGACCTCTGTCCTTTTCACTTCCACACCATTCACCCTTGAAAGAAAACTTAACAGAGCTCCACAAAGACATCTCAATAACCTTCTTCAGCAAGCTTCCCATCCTTGTAACCAATGCCTACAAGTAGAGCAAAACTCTTGCTTTGCTGAGGTTTCCACTTTTGAAGCTAACCAGCATTGTCTGATTTTTCCTGGTACATACATCTCAAATTAAATTTAGCTTTTGTTCATATAAGAAGAACTAGACACAGACTGAATCTACCTCATGAATATCAGCACAGACTTGGGCTGCTCGGGCTGGTTTCATTGAGCCCAGCTGTGGAAATGAATATATAGAAAGAGCTGATAAAGCCACACATAAGGCAGTCTGAACCTTACAGAGTTACAGAAGTGACATGTTTCTGTCATTCTGTTACTTCCAAACATAGCCGGCAATCATAAATAGGACTGTAGTAACCCCCAGACATTTTCTGGCTTGGATTTACCTTCTAGTTCATAATTTTCTGGCTTGGATTTGCTTTATAGTCCATCATTCTCAGTCAATTCTCATATATAAAAGAGATCCTTGATTTCTTGGCATGATGAAAATTAACAGAGCAAATTTACCAATATAGTTTGCTGGAATTAGATGTATTTGATATCTGTTGACCAATTCAGAAGAATGGTTTTAACATAATTTTTAGTGGATTTAACACATTTTCTGTGTTCTACACTTCACATGTAAATAACAGAATAACAGGAGTGATAAAATTATTGCTGTTCACGGGCATTTTATGTGGCAATTCCTGTCAATCGAACTTCTAAGATTATGTTATTTTTAATAGAATCACATAAATAACTTTTAAACACCACTTCTTACTAAAGCATGTTCTTAGCATGTGCACAGAAATTCAAGCCAAGCTTCATACAATGACCAAGGTCATGGCTGAAGACATACAAAAAGTACATACTGAAACAATAAGGCTTTAGGATGCTGTCAGTTTTACTAAATGAGTACATTTAGTAAGAAGAAATTCTCAAACGACTAAAACTTAGCTTTTTGTTAAAAACTCCTTTTCTAGTTGTTCAAAGTAATGAAAGATAACTGAAGCTCAGTGTTTCCTATACATCACTGAGTTGTTTCTTATACTTTTAAATAAGCTTTGAAACAAACTTACAAAAATGCACAAAAATTATAAATAACTGTTCTTCATAAAAAGTTTAGTTGTCAATACCACCCCAAATTTTAATTAATGAAATACTTCTTTCACAGATATTAACACAAATAAATGCTAATGTTTTTCTTTTGGTCATTAGAAATGAGTGTTAATGTCAACATTACTGCTAAGTTACAAACATATTTAGTGAAGTGATAACTTTCACAGAAACACATTTAAGTAAAACCTGTGATCTATTTAGCTTTTAGGTAGTAAACCTTGTATTTTCTTTTTTTTTTTCTTTCTTTTTTCTTTCTTTGGGTGACAACCACCTGAATTTGCTAGTAGATTGAGTTGAAGTTTGTCACTGTCATTAAATGCAGACAGAGGACTATATAAATGTTAGTCTCAGAAGGGGAAGGCTGGTTTAGTCAACAGGCTTCAAGAAAAACTTAAAAGCTTACCTGGACTTCATAACCATACACCACTTCTCTTTGAAGGGTGGCTGCTGAACTTCACCATTCATGGGAGAGCATCAGATCATGCCAGCCACAACCAAAGACACAAACTCCACAGCAAAAAAACCCTCTCTCTGCCCTTGCCTCATCTGAAGATAAACCTGGAGGAGGGAGGTGGTCAGTCTCTTTCATAACCTCCATGGGAAACTGAAGGAGGCTGCTTTTTGGGTGTTCTGGTTTAAGATCAACAGGGCTGGTTTGTTTTGAAGGACGCATCAAACCACCAGTTAGTGTATTCCTCCACTGAATGTCATCATTTCTCACTGGCTGTGGAGCTTTTGGCAGGATGGTGTTTGTTCAAGAATGGTGTGCAGAAAGAAACCATGCACTTTTTCTGCCTGCCACTTGGACCGGCTGAAACTCCCCTTCTTCACTTGCTGCAGCATGCCACCTGTCTGCAACCGCCCTTCTCACCTGCGCTGGGACCTGCTGATGAGCGCTGCCGCTTGTTTGGCTCTGTGCTGCCAGCCATGACCACTTCTTGATGCCACTCTGAGCTGCCTCTGCCGTTTTCCCAACTGCTGCTTCAGAAGAGGGTTTTTGCCGTCACTTCCCGGACCAGCCTCTGTCCCGGACTGCTGCCACCGACACTCCCGGCCAGTCCCACTCCCTGCCCACGGCCATGTGCCACCACCATTAACTGACTGGCAGGTCTTTTTTCCTTATCACCTTGTTTATTTAACCACATTTTAACCCTTGCAACACCAGATTTCTGATCTGGTGATATATATTTGTTAATATCTTGTCTGTTTACTATATATAATATCTTTCCATTGTTATTAAAACTCTTAGTTTCCCAAACTCAACAGAGGGCTTGCCAATTTTTTTTTCTTTTCTTTTTATCTCTCTCGTTAACCTTTTCTCCTGGAATGGTAGAGGAGGTGATTGGAGGAAGAATTTGTCCCATGACTGGTCTGACTCAGCCAATTGGTGACAGTGGGGAGCCAAACCATGTAGGCCAGCCTGACCCTAGGGGTTTATCTGCCAAGATACAGAGAGGGAAAAGCTGGTTTGCTCTCTTGTTTTCAGAACAGGCTGCTCCTGTTCAGAGTGGTCTTTAGAGTAGTACATGGTGAGGGGCTCCAGCATCAGCTGAGTCTCCATACCGGTAAGGAGCTTAGGCAGTCACGCCACAGGGACTTTGGGGTAAGACCTCATAGTGTAGAAATACCTGGGCTACCTTACTGTCGGGTTATCCAGTCCTGAATTGGGAAACTGGAGTCAGGCAACTCAAAACATGCTAAAAGTCTGTTTCTGGTTTCTCAGCCCACTTAAATAATCCTACACAATCTAAAATCTTTCAATTCTTTTGTCCCAAAGCTGTAAATAAGGATGTAATCAACTTGTAGCATTGTTTCACATCTGTAAGGAATCACAGATGCAATAAATCTCTCAGCAGCCAGTGATTTTCATTTGAAATAATTCTTGTTATCCTTGGTGACACTAAAAAGGCTGAATGAAATCAGCTTGGTTCATATCTCCAAAACGGAATGATTACATAACTTATGTCTCAGCATCACTAGCAGGTAAGAGTAAGAAGACTCAATATCAGATTCAACTTTATCTGTGCCACAATCCACCTCCAAGATGTTCAAGTTCTTTTTAGCTGTTTTTACTACGTTTCTAGCTTGCAGAAGATCCCTTACTCTCTGAATACTTCTGAGCAAGTGTCATTAACCCTGTTGTTTCTTTTTCCTTCAACTGCTACCTTTCAAGCATGAACTATGATGGTGGGCTGGAATACTAACCCTGGAAACCATGGAAGTCTTTTACAGCACAAGCGAGTGGGTAGCACCCTTACATGCTTTTATGGTGCAAACCACACTGACTCTTTGACCTTCTTCATTTTCCCATCCCCATTTTCTTTTTGTTCCAAGAGCTTGTAAAGTTTCATGCCTCAGATCTCCTCTCTTATTTGAAGTTAGATATTGGGAGGTGGATTGCAGTCAATCAAAGATGTTTTTAAAGTGTACTTGAAAAACTTTCCTAGGCAACCATGTTTGATTCTACCAATGGCATAATACCCATGTATACCTACTACTGAAGATTTCTCTGTGGATTTCTTCAAAGCTCTGCAGGAAGGCAGATAAATTGAAACAAACACGATTTTTATAAACAATTGTATATAAATATCACTTCTATAATTGATGCAATTTAGCTGTTTACCTTTAAATAATTTTTCATCTGTGTTAATCACTAAGTTATAACATTTTGCCTTTTTGGTTTTATTTGCATGACTTTGGGTCTGATCTAGATTAATGTAGAAATACTATAAGTATTCATCTTATTGTTACCTGAAAGATCAGACTTGAATCCAAGAATTTCCATTGTAAAACCCTAAATGAAGGTGGAAAATTACTGCTTGTGTGGTGAAACATATTTCAGTTTCAAAAGAGTAAATGCCAGCTAGATCTTATTTAAACAAACATTCTTGATGTCCGAGGAGGTATGATTGGCTGTTATTCTACTTTTTCCAGTGAACAAAACTGAATCATTTTGGTACAGTCTGGTCATTTGTATGTGCTATGAATTGATGAGCTTCTCAAATTTGTGAGGGAGCAATGCCAGTTTGAATACACACATTTAATCTTACTTGAACACAACTGAGGAAAATGTAGCGTTTTCGGTGGTCAGGTAGTTTTGAAAGTCAATAATTTCCTCTAACAAATGTGACTGCTCCAAAATCAAAATTCTCACTAAGAAATCTCTTCTATTCAGGGTTACAAAATTAGTTCACCAATTATAAATAAATGAAAAAATGTCATGAAGATTTCACATCAGCTTGAAACAATGGATAAGAAACATAGTCTTCTGGAAGAGAATGGCTATTTCATTCACTTAAAAGAAGTTTCAGCTGTGTGGATTGTACTGACAGTTTGGCTCTGCAATAACTGTTGCGTCACTGATCAAAATGCCCAAAGGTAAGCAGAAGGATCCTATTGTGATGATATGTGTAATACTCTGCATATCGGAGATGGTCTAGTAAGGGCTTTCATGTCCAAAGTAGAACCTTGGAGCTAATTTCAAGATTTGCTTTTGTATTGCATGCTTCATACAATTTTGTGCTGTAGACACACAAAATCTGGATTATGGCTGAAAACAGATACATTGTCATCATTTACTGTTCAAGTGTGAATCACAGAAGTGATTAATGTCTAAGAAGCTTAATGGTCAATTACTTCTGTTATGTAAAACCCATATGGAAACAAACATGCAGTTTTATAAAGATAAAATAAATACTTAGAGATAAAGTATTTGTTCTGTACTAGAAAAAAAAGATATGGTAGTGAACCTGGCAAGCCATATGCAAAAGACAAAGGACCCATTAGCTTACTGTATGATCTTTGAAAAAATTTCTAAGGCAGTTTGATCGTAAATATGGCAGAGTTTGTACTTTAAATACAATGGAAAAGAAATACCACTGAATGCTGGTGACTACTAATATAAAAAAATAAAATCTGAAAGTTTTCATCTGATAAAGGTGAAAGAAAAATACCAATTAACACATCTGATTGTTAAGCATCTTGTCTGATAATTGTTATTATAAGAACATGTTACCTTTGACAAGAACTACAACCTTAACATGTGGAAAGCTTCACTCTTCTAGCAATTGATTCTTGGGTATATATAGCACGTCACCTCAGAAACAGGGGAGAGATTTATATTTACAGAGCCTCTATAAATACGTCCAGTTCAAATTTTGGCAATAATTTGAACAGCCACCTAAACTTTGGTGTTTTGTTAGAGTGCTGTTTTATGAAACACAGCCAGCATAATTTCCATAGATTTTAGTTCATGGATTCATAATGAAAGTCAGTGTAGCAAAATATGTGTGCTTTTTTTGTGCCAACAGAAACAGAAATCCAGATGCAATTCAGCATAATTGAACTAGACAATGTGTAGAAATATCCAAGCTAGCTCAGCTTACTAGAAGTAAAATGATCACATTAGTGCAGAAATCCACCTGGGATTAATTAGTCATGAAAGCCAGGGCTGGCTATGCCACACAGAGCCCCTTAGTGTGCTTATTTTTGAGCCACATACACTTACCACTTCACTGAGATACAATTACTCAGAGAGTGTTTTGTCTTCATTTATCTGAATTCTAATTCTTTCATATTTACTCTGGCATGCAGTCCGTCCTTCCTCCCCTCTCTATGTTTCCACTGAGTCCATCAATTCTGCAGCACCAGAGCACAGATGAAGGTTTTCTTTTTCTTTTCTGAAACCCAAACCTCATTCTTCAGCACTCATGTCAGTCACCATTTGTAGATGTACAACTGACAGAAAACTACATCCAAGCAGACTTATAAATAGGCAGAGGGCTCTTTCATATAGTGAGTGCACAGACAGACATCCACAGAGGTATGCCTCCCTTTTCTATTCCTCAGTTCAACTTAGCTGTCATGTTACACCACATAAGGAGTCAGCACCCACCACACTATACCCATAACTCCTGGCGATAATGCTCTGGTTGTACAACCCCAAAGGATGGGTATGAAAATAAAAAACACTAGGCTCTTGTGCCTCTTGCAGAGTGGTTATTTCTAACAAAAATTAAAATTTGGAAGTAGGGTCATTCTGAAATAAAATTCCATATGGAACAGGCTTTCCTTAGAGATAACATAGCTATTGTTTTTCCTTATGCATCTGTCTTTCATCAGGCTGTTTGTCACAAGCAGACTCCTGAACCACCCCAGGTCATCCATCACTATTTTCATAAAATATGCAGGCATAGGGTTAAAAAAATGAAAATTCCTTCTTATTGTACCTTAATCTTACTAACTGCATAATACGAAATTCACTTAACTAAATTAAATATTTGTTACTATTTGTGATTTTACTCAGAGGAATCTGCCTTTAACAAACCTTCACAGAATCTCAGCAAAAGATAAATACAACAATTTAAAAACTTTCTTGACCTCTTCACTGCAGATATACTTCCTCTGACTATTTCTCATTCTGCATGAGTATTTATCTACCTTTCTCATGTTTGTAAGATATATTGCTCGCTGATTTTCTTATATTGTTTATCTTTCACTACATTAACAACTAATTGTCTGATTTTTTTACCTTCTCTATTCTTGCATTGAGTGATTCCACTTTTATCTGCAAAAGTTTATAGTTCAAAAGTAAGATGTATTTTCAAAACTAGGAGAGTGGTTGCTCCCAGTGTCTTTTCCACGTTTCTCATTAAATAGTTTCTGTAACATCTAAACTAAGAAATTGTAAGTAAGAAATTGTACCAAAACATCTAGCTTCTCAGTAGGGAGTAGAAGAAGCAGACAAAGGCCCCAGAAAAACTTGTCTGTATTTCTGACTGTTTCTGTGATTCTTTTGCTCTTTGCAGAGCAGTGAGGTGGTTTCCACCACTGAGAGGACAAAGCTATGGGGCTGGGAAAGTGGGTGTTGCCTTCACAGGGAAATCACTTCTCTCAAGTCAGTGCTTAAAAGCACAACCCTGAACGGTTAGCTGCGGCATTAACGTAATATGCTGGGAAAGAATAAGCTAGGATCCCCTGCTGAAAAGTGGGTATCTTTCACCTTTGAAGTCAGCAGCAAAGGGCTTCGGTGTGTGTCAAAGTTCCCTGTCACCATCACCACAGCTGTATCTTTAGTATTTTACTGTGGCTAATTTAGGTATTCTGCTACTTGTTCAACAATTTATTTTTAGGCAGTATGGATTTTTTCTCCATTATATAGTTTCTCTTCCACTCAACCCCACCCAATATTAAACAATCTTTTCTGACATAAAGGGCCCAAATACTAGCAAATAGAGAAATATTTCTGATCAGTATTATCAAGTACTGGAGTATTCCTATGGCAAACTGTGATGGGTTAAGATGACACCAGCGGTGTCCATTGTCCTTTGTCCTTCCCCATCTTCTTTTCCCCGAAGCGCGGGAAACTTTTCTTGCAACTTTTGGGAAGAGAAGCGTCAGCCCTTTTGTTTCCCTGAAGAGTCGAGATATTCAGACATGCCTCCACAAATAAGCCCATAAAAAGCGGAGTTTTCCAACACTCCCTGGAGCACACATTTGAGTTTACTGACAGGGACCCAAGAGAAAGACTTCTAACAAAGAGAGACAAAACACTGCTGGCCTCCACGTAGCAGTAAAAACATTTTTTTTGCAAGCACTTTCCTGAGACATGCCTCCACAAATAAGCCCATAAAAAGCGGAGTTTTCCAACACTCCCTGGAGCACACATTTGAGTTTACTGACAGGGACCCAAGAGAAAGACTTCTAACAGAGAGACAAAACACTGCTGGCCTCCACGTAGCAGTAAAAACATTTTTTTTGCAAGCACTTTCCTGTTTGCCTCAAGGGGATAGAAAAGGGGTATGCGGACTGACCCCTCCCCCACATCGAGAGATCACCGCTGCCATGGGACACGAGATGGAATCACCGCCTGCAAAGCCAGTGACGAGTCCTGCCAGGACCTGATGGTCATCGTTGTCTGACTGAGGGACAGATGAAAACCCATGGAAAAGATATGATCCAGTCTTCTGCCAGTGGTGAGAGGAAAGACTCTCTTTGCGAAAGTTTGCTGAGACAGTTCGTTCCTAGACTGGACCCTGGAGGCTAAAACACTTCTCTGGCAATTCTCCTTCCCCTCCACCCCACGCAGCCGTGTGGCACATCCTTTGTTTAAGCAGTGATGTTGATTCGGTGGGAAGAAGAAATGTATGTGTGTATCTATCTATCCATTAATGTATTTATTAATCTCTCTCTCTCCTTTCCAACTGGTCCTGTTCAAATTTAAATGATTGCTTTATGGGTTTAACTTGATTCACTATTAAAACGCTTCTGTTTACACCCCATTTAAGTTAAACCCTGTGCATCACATTCTTTTTTCTTTGCCTAAACAGAAGCCTAGACAAGCCTTAACGAGCTATTAATCTCTCTTTTGTGTAGGGTATGGTAGGTAGGTTTACATTCCCTCCAAACCTGCATAGTCGCGAAACCTTTTCAGATATAACGGTCTCATCATGGTTTCAACCTGCGACACAAACATGTAATATTTTACTCATTCCTTGGCCATTTTGTATAGACTTACAACATTGAAACTATCGCGTATTTGATAGATTATTACTGATGAAAATACTCAAGTCTTTATGCCAAGATAATTTACACAGCTCATTCATAACGGAGTCTTAAGAAATACTTTTTTTTCCCTCTTTGTATTTTAAAATAGAAGAAACTCTTACCCACTGTTACTGGTTGGCCAAGGCTGGCCAATCATGGGACGGAACCTCGCTCTAATTAGCCCCCTGTCTTCCAGGAGAAAGGCTGAATTGATCTGACATACATGGGAGGAAAGCACCATTGGCTGTTTGATATGTCCATCAAAGATGAAAGAACCCTGATTATCTCAAACCAGGATGCCTACTCTTTTCCAAAACAAACAAATAGAAAACCCACCAAACCAAGAACTTCAGCAGGTTACAGTTTTCATGCTCTCTGCCATTCACAGTACATGTGTATAATTTTCTGTTCATTTTGTATTTCTCATTTTTTGCATTTACTATAAAACACTTCAACTTGTTATTACCTCCTTATTAGAGCTAAGATGATATACAAGGACCACATGAACAGAAAATAGTTGTTTGAATAATGAGTGGCTGATCCAAAGAAAATATCCACAGGTAATATCCTAGCTGCAACATCATCTAATATCAAAACAGCCACTCAAGAAATGCTTCAGAATTTACGGTCTGGAATTGCTCATCAACATTTAATGTTCTGCAAAATAAAGTTAAAATTAGATAAAAATGGAAGAAAACAAAACGAAAATACTTAACTTTGCTTGGATGTAAGGAAAATAGTTGTTATAGAAACTTCTTTAACAGACAGATGTTTCAGTTCTACCAGAGTCCACATTTTTAGTGTAACTGTGAGGACATCCTTACACTTTGAGAAATAGTTCAGCACCTAATCATACAATCAGTCTTTGGGTTTGTGTATTCAAACAAATATTTAGCAATGGTTCTACTTTAAAAAAAAATTATTAATGAGAGAACAGAATATTAATTATTCCATATCAGGTTTTGATTATTTATAATTTTGTGTTTGTAATCCTATTTTAAATGTTTCACTTATTTTGTGAGATGACTTCAACAAGCAATTTTGTACCTCAAATAAGCAAGAACAATTTGTAAAATGAACAACTCAAAGGATTGATTAATTCTGGAGTACTAGCTTATATTGGAAAATATCTGCCCTATCTCAAGTTTGATTTAAATGGGGACATTCAGAGAAAGATGTATTTTGATGTGACTTTATTAATCCACATTAAATCACTGTATAAACACTTTCTTTTGTAAGTGAAGATACTTCAGTTCCACATACTGTAATTATTTGGGGATTTACTGGAAACAAAATCACCTTAAGTGTGAGCAAAAGTACTGAGTACTTGAAACATCTTAAGCAACTGGAAAGTAAAGTCAGGTTTGTTATCCTTTGTGGACGCACATCAACATTTTCCATCTATGCTTAGTTCTTACCACTTCACTGATGATCCAGCAAATATGAATGTTGGCAAGGCTTGAATTCACTCACTCAGTTCAATAGCAGACATTAGATTACATTTTATATTTTCTTCTCCAAGAGAACAAACTGGTATCTACTGAGATAATGCTGGCGCTGAGCTCTGGTACTGACTGTGGGCCCAATATAACTATTAATTCCGTGTGGAGGTTAAAGAGAATGAAAAGTCAAAATAAAAATATTGCAGACTTCTGGAAGTTAATACTCCTCTCAGAGAAACATACACAGAATTCAGCTTGTGAGACATCATTGAAAGCTTTCGACTCCCCGCATAGCATTTGCTTATCCTGAAAAGATAAGGAAATTACAGATAATACATTGGTAAGGAAAAGATGTATCCTTTTTCTGTTTGATAAAAGAGGAACTTAGAAACAATGGTATCTGTTTTTTTATATTATTCATTTCATGGAGCTTGGAGCTTGCAATGTGATTTTTTTCTCTGACCACCTCACAAGCTTATTGTCACTGCAATGCAGCATAAAGGAGCCAAATCATTCTGTGTGCATGAATGTCACACCCAGACATGAGAGAGACAGTGTGCATGCAGACTGGAATCTATACAGTTCATCTTAGTAAATGAAAGCATTTAGATAGCATTATTCATATTCCATTAATTCCTGTAATCATGTACCAAAAGATTACTATAATCAAAAATAGTACACAGCAGGGGTATGATTTTCAAAACTTTAATTAACAGATTAATAACTGTTGAACTTTATTGTAAATGTTTGATTGATTTTAGCTTAATATTAAAAAAAAAACCCTACACCAAAAAACCCCACACCAAAAAACCCCCTCAAGATAAAGTAACAAGAGCAAAACAAAACACAAACTTTGGAAGAGCAGAGCTACACATTTCTTATAAATATAAGTGAGAAGAGTTTTGTAAACATTCATTAAAACATTGGGAAATCGGATAGCTAAAGACAAGATCCACAAGTTTAGATCAAGCAAAACAGAGTATCTAACACAGACACTCTGGGCCTACCTATTTTATGTCAGCTGGTTCCTACACCCAAAACAAATACATGCATGTGTTAGTCCTTCTCTGCACATATTTGTCTTACTGTGTAGTCCACCTTTCAAAAGTGTTGTATACGCTATTGATGTTTATTGAAGTGTTTTTCTGCATGGAAACTGGAAACATAGCACAATATGAGGTATAATTCATAAGTAGCTTAAGACATGTCACTGAAATACTCCATGTAGTCAACAGAGAGTACACTTCTCAAAGATGGTACAGTTCCTAGAAGAAGTAAAATCACCATATCTATTTCTCTGTATTGATTGTATAAGAAGCCAAAGGCAAATTGACTCCTGACGGCAACACTGAAATTAAGTACATATAGCTGGGCAGTTTAAATCCATATGCTCTCTCTT
>NW_010404257.1:0-867 GCF_000710305.1 Buceros rhinoceros silvestris | reverse complement strand
TTTCCCTGTGGTACTCAAAAGGATATTATTAGCCTTGAGCAGTTTTTGCAACACACGGCACTGATAATGAAAGGTACCACATATAATCCTCAATTCAGTCCTAAGCTCCTTGTATAGGAGAAGGGCTAAAAAAAACCCCAACCAACAGATTTATGTGACAGAAGACAAGGAAATAGCTAAAACATCAAAAGAAGGTCCTTAAAAATGAAACAGAGACTACATATGTTTTATAATTACGTATTTGTCTAAACAGATATATCAAATTTACCTCTTAAAATAGAAAAGACATACATACTGACCTTTCGGTTTACATTCATCTATTTTTACCTATCTGCAGACAACCAAGCTATTTTTCTGTTTGTATTAGAGATCCCCATTCTAGTTCCTTTTATAAAGTCGTACTCAGTGCTGAGACTGAATCCTCAGCAGAGCTAAGTTGCATTCAGATTCAGTATGGTATCTTCCCTGCATGCACCAGGCATTCCAAAGCTCAGGAAGACAGACATATTTTAAAAAAAATAGTTCTAATATTGTTATCTGTTCTGATAATTTCAGAAATGGACTCACATCTTGGACAAGAATAGATGTGCTTTCAGTAACTGTTTTATTTAAATCTCAGTTTGAATCAAAGGGAATTTTTTAATGCCTTACCTCCTCCCAGAATGTTAGCTTGAAATTAATTTTCTCTTTAAGACAGTATTACTTAAAAGTTATCCAGTTTTGTTACATGCATGTAGTACCTACAAGCAAATGTGTGTATATGCATGAAGAAATATGTCTAACACATCTGTTATATTACAAAAACATGATAAATTTAGTTTAAAATATTTCTTTAAAATATTTCTTATTTTATTATTTAATAATTTC
>NW_010404256.1:46283-64361 GCF_000710305.1 Buceros rhinoceros silvestris | reverse complement strand
AACGAGACCTTTTTTGGCTAACGCAGGGTGAATAACCAGTGCTGACAGGGGTGCCGCGGTCTCCTCGTCTGCCTCTGCGCCTCAGTCCCTCATTAAGGCGTAGCTGGGCCATCTGCGCCCGGAGACCTGCTTGAAATCCGGGAGAAAATACCCCTCCTCGGCGAAGGACCTCGGCCCTGAGGTTTATCGCCGTTGTTTTGTGAGATTTGTCTTAAAATTAATTGTCTTTAGGTTTTCTGCAGTCAGTTACTTTAAAGTCATTAGCTTTGTAGTCTCTTCTTTACGATAGTACAGTAGTGTAGGAAGTCATGCGTATTTTTTTCCCTGTATTTAAGAAGCATTTAATCTGGATTAAATCCTGCTACGTAATCCTATGGGGTTTGGTTATGGGTTTGATTTTTGTCATAACTTGCTTTCTAGGTTCAAGAAGACATTCACAAGCTTAAAGGGAAATACAGCAACTTGAAAGGAAACGTAGATGCCGCAGGTATTAGTGACCTTGAAACCACAATGGAAAGAACTGAACTTGGGCTGAGAGTAAGTAAAACAGAGCAGATCTAGAAGATGATCCAGTTTTTGAGATATCTGAGAGTAGTTCACTCAGAGTACCTGGAGCCATGTCTTTGTCATCCTGCAATGTCCCTTCCTGGGTAGCAAATGATGGCATTTACCAGAGGTTCCGCTTCAGAATGATGGTTTCCTGGTTTGGGTCATCAGAATTAACTGAACTTGTGCCCATTAGGCAAAATCAGCAGCACAAAGCCTCACAACTCTTCAGTCAAGTGACAAGCTGAATTGATAAACTGAGTCAAATAAATTTTCTCTCTCTCATACCTTTGTAATAGTCTAAACAATTAATAGTCTAAACGAATAGACTTTGTAATAGTCTAAACATTATTTTTTCCCTCTAACAGAAGCATGCTGAAAATTATTTAGATACTAAAACCAGACAAGTGTTAACTAATTCTCCTACTGATAATAAAGAAGTGCATTCAAAAGAGCCCCCTCAATGGTAAGTGAAACAGCTGGTTTATTGCAGACACAAAGGCAAGCAGCAAGACAGACAAACTGTAGCATCAGTCCTGTAAAGCAAACGCGAGTGTTGGCCCAGATTAGGTTATTTTGGCCATTTGCAGTTTTGGTTTTATTTTAAGTTAAAAGGCAATACAAAAGTAAATGCAATTCTAAATGTAGCAATGTTTTGCTAACTCCTGTGGGGTTTTTTTCCACTATTTAAATAAAAATACAGTCTTCAGGATGCAACCAGAGGGTAGCAGTATGGGTGTAATGGCTAAAATCAAAGTAATTTTTTTAAAACCCTCATTGATGTTTCTTTCTAAACCAGGGGCCTTCAATTCAGTGCCTCTTCGAAACAGCTTATTTTACCGCGCGTCCCTGTCGAGACCGCGACCATCCAGGCATACAGCAAATCAGCGCTACGTGTTTCTCAAGGTTCACAGGTCTGAAATAACATCCTACTTACTTTGCCAGAGACCTGGGATCTTACAGTTGATCCCATAAGGTTATGTTCTGACTCCACTGGATTCTGTTTTTGATAATATAACATCTATGACTGAAAGTGTTAAAAAATTTTCAGTAGAATGAGTGCGCTGAGAGACAGGAGCCTTCTCCCAGCCTGTGTGGAACTGTATATTGGAATAGCATGATATAAATGTTTGTGTTTGAGGCTAAAAGTTGTTTTCTCGCCTGTTCTTTTTTGTAGAAGATAAGGAAAATTGAGGGAAATACTTTTGTTCATATATAGGGTAGTTGCCTCTCTGATAAATATAGGTTTTATCCCTGAAATCTGATTTTTGACTGTTTTTCATTAATGACATCCTTGTGAGATCATTTGAAGCTGCCTTACGATGTTTGTACTTGAAGTAATTTTCCTTTTTTCATTCCAAGCTGTGAGTTTTGCGTGGTGCCTTCAAGGTGGTTTCCTCAAACATATTTTAAATGCGAAGGAAGGTGATTAGTTGAATTGAAAAACGCCTGTTGTCACAATTTGGGGATTGTTACACTTTACATCCAAGGGAGCTTTGTGCACAGAGAACTTTAAGAAGAGGCTCTCTATAGTTCAAGATTGTTACCAGAAGGTGGGGATTGAAGCTACTCAAAATAGCGTAATCAGAATGAGCAGCCTAACACACTGATTATTAGCTTTGTAGAAGAAATCCCAATATAAACTAGTATTAAAATACTGCTTACCCTTCAAATGATGGAAAAGGTGCAAGGAGAGCTCTGATTTTTTTTTTCCATACAATATTTTGACCCTGTCCGATATGAATACATTTATATTAGGAGAAAAAAACCCACCAGAGTTCAGCTGCCCTGTAAGCTCTGTGTGAAGGTCTTCCAACCCTTCACGTGCACCAGTGAGCTCCATTTGCAGCGGGGCACCTGCTCCGTCCTGCCCTGACTTCGTCTTTTCCTTTCTGATACCTGTGGCGCCTGTGTAGAAATGCCAATGGGGTGACACACGAGCTAGCCCTCGCTTCCCCTTATTCAGAAAATGGCAATCAGTGCTGGTTTGCCAGCTGTTCTACATACCCAGCATGCTGACATAAAAAGCTTTTATTATTAAGTAGTTGTGAAATCCAGCTGGGAAATTATCACCTACGATTCCTTACCTCCTGTCTTGTCTTTACTTGTAGCTATAAACAGTTTGGGTTTGGTTTTTTTTAAACGTACTTTGGCGGTGGTTAAAATTCCTTCCCGCTCAAAAGAAATACTAGTGACTGGTTTTCTGTTTGCAGACAGTGTGTCTGGGTTGAAGAAATCGATGTTTCAACTCACAGGGGCTCTGAGAGAAATGAATAATTCACATAGTGATATTCTTGAGCTTATAGTACAACACACAAGAGCAGACGTGGAGCATGAGCCGTGTTTAAGGTGGTTCGGATGAAACGGGCTTGGAGTCCAGTAAGCGCAGATGCTCTTTTCATGTGTTCATCGCTGAAATAATTGTCACGTGGCAAATAGGCTTAAAATTTACTCACATATGCAGTATTTTTGAGTTGTATCAGCAGCTCGGTAAGACTCTGCACATGTAACGCACAGGGGGAACTGGGAAGCACTGTCCCCTTTTATTTCTTTCCCCTACTACGCATTGTAATTGGATTTCTTCCAATAAACCTTGAGAAGAGGTGTCTTCCTTGTACAGAGGTTTTACGGTTACTGCACAGCAGTGGCTGAAAAGACATTGTTACCTACGATCGGTTGGTGTACAAGGTCAATTATTTTTTTTTATTTAAATATGATTAATTGAACAGAACTGAACAGATGCTTGTGTGGCTTTGGATTCGGGGGGGGTTGCTTGTTTTGTTTTCTAAAAGTTGGTGCTTTCTGTGACATTCTGAATACACAGTAGAAGTTAATATTCTCTCATTGTTAGTAGAATTAAAGATGTAAACACACAGATGTTTCTAGGGGCTCTAACACACGCAAACACCATAAATAGCTAGACATGGTAATACAGGTTGTTTCAAAGGTAGCCCATTCGTAAAGGACCTGGACTCTGTTAGACACCACATCCCACATGCACCTGCAGGACAGAATTACCCAGTGAATCAGATGTCTTGCCTTACTACATGACAAAAGTGGCCCCCATTCTGAAATGACTTTTGCACTGACGTGGGACGAGATTTGAACCATTTAACTGGACTGAACGTGGCAACCTGTTCTGTTTACTCCACGTTGATAATTAAGCACAGAAATTCTCTTTGAGTGTTATATTAGTAATAATGCACTAGTGGCCCTGCTAGTCTCATCTTATTCTGCATCGAGATGGTTCAAGATAGTTTAAAATTTA
This sequence comes from Buceros rhinoceros silvestris, assembly GCF_000710305.1. NCBI lineage: Eukaryota > Metazoa > Chordata > Aves > Bucerotiformes > Bucerotidae > Buceros > Buceros rhinoceros. The sequence goes on along the minus strand of NW_010404256.1, from coordinate 60,547 downwards.
GACTATGGGTAATATCGATGGAAGAGACTCATGACACCATCTACTCCAGCTCCTGCAAGTGTAGAATGGGCATTTGCCAGACATGTAAGCTGATAAAGTAATTTTTACCAGGTTTTTTTATTAAGCATAAGTTTTGCTTTGCTGCGTGGATTCTGCCACTCCAGCATTGATCGTTTCACTGTCAGTAGGAGTGAGGAGTGTGGTGTGAATCATATCCTATTTTAATTGAGAAGGTATTCAATTTCCCCCCCAATTCTTGTTTAATAGCACAAGCAGTTTCCTTTCTGTACAGTGGTGTGTTACAGTAATAAAATAAATACCACAAAATCACTGATGAGGTGAAAATTGAACTTTCTGTCTCTGTGCAGTCATGTGGGTAAAAGAGTAATTGGCTTGGATAATAACTTCTGTTGTTACAAACCCAACTCTAAATGAGCATCTCATTGATACATCTGCTTGTAATTACTACCAAAAGAAGATAATATATTGTGCAGATAAATAAATTAAACCATTTTTAGTGCTTTCACAATCTAATAGAATTGTTTAGCAGTTCAAATAGACATCTAATGGTTCTTAAACTCTTTATGGCATCTTTTATTTGTCAAAAACCAGAACTCTTATAAATTTATTTTTACATTTATGCAGGAGACGTATCAGCAGAGGCTTCTTGGGTATAAATATGTTTAGTTGGGTCTTGCTCTGTAAGGGAGCTTTTTTTTATTCCCGTATCTGTGTACTGGGAGTTAAGCACATACCCTGCTGGCCCCCTAGCTCCTCTGAATTGCTTTGGTTCTGTTGGCTTCTCTGGAGGTAATGTTATTTTCTGCCAGGTGAGGCTTCTGCCTTATTCAGCCTGGGTTGATAAATAAACCCTGCTGAGTGCAGAGTCTCGTTAGCAATGTTACTGCAGTAGAAGTATGGGGAGATACTGCAATCCTTGGTACAGATCCAGGAGTAAACTAAAGTGCGTGCATCAAGATGAACCAAGATGTCTTCAACTTAAGAAACTTCTACTCTAGTGAAAATATTACTTTTATAGAAAAAGCATGTGCTCTTGATGCTTCTTATTACAAGGTGGAACTTTAAAAGTCTTTTTCTGTTCATCAGGATTTGAATCATCATAATTTTTATTAACAAAATAGTCGAGTCCATTCCAAGCAGATAACACAGTACATTCAGAAGTGACTCAGTTTTAATTCTTATTATGAAAAGGATTTTTTTATTTCCTCGTTTACTTACAAGCAAGTGCTCTATCTGCAGTGAGTCAATGAGCCATAACCAATCCAGGGAAGCTGCCCTGTTCCATCAGGTCGATGACTCCTGTATTAAGGTATCCAGCAAACCTGACCACGGTGGATCGGGTTGTTGCTCTCTTTGGTGGGAAGGAAGCACAGAGGACACCCTCCCAATAGACGGGGGTGTGGATAATGCAGGAAAATGGGATTCGCAAATGACCTGGGTTAACCAAGTGAGTCAAACCCGGTGCTCCTTTCCACTCCAGATTTGCCTCAGAGGTGTGCAAATTTGGAAATTTCAGAGCTTGTAGTAGAATTAGTTGAACAAATGTTGGCCAAAGTGTCTGTGTGAGTAGCAGCCGTATGCCTTGCTAGTCCTCCGCCTGACCAAGAGGCACTTCTTCCTTGTTTGCCCAGCTCAAAGAACATGACTTTTTATCACCGTTTTGCAAATTTATGAATGTGTCGGTCAATTCCTGCTTCAACATGTTCTGTCCTGGTGCAGTTATTTTAAGACTATGCCTATTATGTATTTCAGCAGCAGATGGAAATAGATATGAAAATTATGCTTGACCTGGAGAACACCGATAATAAAGCTGGTTTAAAACAACAGAACTGTGAGACCAGGCTGCCACTTATAACCAAGAAAAAATCTGCTCCTGTAAGTAACTTCTGGGCTTATTATATCCATTACTTTTCACTATTAAAGTTAAGACGTATCAGACCTAACTAAAAAACGTTTCTGAAGTGGAAGGACCTCATAATTTCCTACTTTTTGACATCGATCAAAGCATTTTGAGTGACAATACCAGGGAAACCAAACCTGTAGCATACCAGGTTTAGGTAGCAAGATCCTAGTCCAGCAAGAGTCTAAGCAGAAATGGGAACATACGTGGTAAAGAATCTCAGTGAAACTGGGGAGTGCAAGTAAGCAAATGGGAGCTTGTGGAGTTTAGGATGCGGCCCGCAGCTGAAGGAAGAAGTAAAAGGTGTTTTGCTGACAAAAATGGCCCTTCAGCTGTTCATTCTATGGCTATTTCTTAAAAAGACAAGAAACATTCTGTTTTCAGGTGGTTACAGGACTGTTGTGAATGAGTGAAAAATGCTGGTCCTTTGTTGCGATGCTCCTTTGAATTGCCTCTCTGAAAAAGCAATCCTGCCACATGACTGCTGACCCTGACCAGAATCGATGCCTCTGAATCAAGAAAACAGAGGTTATACTGAAAGGGAATCGGAGTGCTTGAGTGGCTGCTTACATTTAGGTGTCATTTACATCTTATTTTTCTGATGTAGTTTGAGAGGTAATGTTGAGGAGTTCTTCTTGGCTCCATGCTGGGAGGACTTACTTTAGAATGTGACGGACAGATTCAGATCCTTCCTTTCCATATGGAGATACTTCCGTATCTTGTAGATCCCAAGTGTCCTCAGTGACAAACTACCCGGTGTTCTGCCTTTCTTCTCCCTCTAGTCAAGCTGTTACCTTTGATACAAAACAATTCTCTACCAAAGCTAAGCCTGAGCACTTCTCAGCTCTCCTAGGAGCACCCTGACCAGTGGCCATCCAATCACCCCTCTCTATTCTTCTCTCTGGCCTGGGGATGCACAAGTGTGCAAGGTTAAGTTTTGATTCTTCCAAATTTCTGTTTGCCAACAGCTGCTCCTCTCAAATAAACAAATGCAGGTGACATTTTCTGCAAAGTTTGCTTTTAAAAACATTTAATAGGCACACGCATCCCTCCAAAAATCAGTTACGTTCACAAACGAAGCACAGTGCTGTGATCCACGTGAAAGAACGTGCCCAGTGATCTCTCACAAGGGGGCTCTTCTACAATTTAATTTATGTAATAGGAGTGTTATGCAGCAAGCCCAGTGCTGGAGGAGACATTCTAGGCTATTTGGTTTTAAACAACATAAACACAATCTGTGAACAGCACAGTTGTAAGCTGCCACTTATAAAAAATGATTTTTGAGAGCTGTGGCCCAGACTAAGAGGTGATTTGTCTAACCCTGTGATATAGAGTTAATTAGAAAAAAGCATCATGGCTAATAGCTTTTTAGAACCACTCTAAAACACTTGCAGAGAGGAATATTACATGACTGCAGAGCACCGTGTGCCTTACCGCTTGCTCTGAAACACAGACGCTGATCAGAGAGAACTTCTTACTGCTGGCTTAAATTACAAATGCTGAGTGTGAATTAGTCAGGCTCTCTGATACGTATTTACAGTTGCTAAGGAACTGTTTACGACAGGGAGAGGGGTTGAAAAACCCAGTGGGTATTTCCTGCCTCTAATTCACTTGACGGCATTTACTCAAGTAAATGCTCTTAAGAAATTTTCGAATCCCGTGACACCATCTGTGTTTTGAAATGTTCTGGCTTCACTAGGGGTCAAATTTTGCAGTTAGATTTGCAAAATCCACTACTGAGATTGTGAATTAAGGCTTTTTTGTTAAATATGGTCGATAGCAGCACTTAGAGGAATGATAGTTATAGATCACCAATAGTAACTGAAATAAATCGATGTATAGTTGCAGGTCTAAGATGATACGGTCTTTAGGTTTGAAAAAAATATCAATTAAAGTAGCTACAAGAACTGAGGTGCTACCCACCTTGCTTTTACTCATCAGCCATTAGAGGGCAATATTTGTACGCACACATGCAGGCACACACACGCCTACACCCATATACGTGCCCTAGATATGTACATAAGTTCAAAGAATATCTCAAAAAAAAAATCAGTGGCAGAAGGACTCTCATTGAAGTAAATTAAAAACTAATTGCTTGGTTAACTGCATTCAGGTTTTTACCGAGAGTTGTCGGCATCTGAGTTTTCGAGGAGACCCGAGCGTTTAAAACTGTGATGAGATTAAAACCACCCTGGTTTAGAGGTGACTGGATAGGTCAGGCGCAAATCTACACGGACTTTTTATTATCCTGCTATCTGAGTCGTTGGAAAAATGATTAATAAGGATCTCATTGTTTCTTGAAAAATGCCATCTTTTCATGCTCTTTTAGTATTGTGAAGTTGCTGACGCTGGATTTTATAACAGAAACTCAGGACAATTAGCTGCTGCCCTTTTGTACCTTTTGGGGTCTAATAAGCATGAATGTTTCATCCTCTGAAGTTCTGTGGCTATATTAAAACAAGGACTGTAATTCGGTTTGGAACACCACGGGCAGACTGGACCTCCCGTCAGCCTGTATCCAGAGAACAACTGAAAAACTATGATTATTAAATATATGTATATCCCATGGAGAATCTAGCAAAACAAACAGCGATCCAAACCGCAGCAGAAAATAATTCTGACGTACTGCCGCAACGTGGGAAAGTTTCACGGCTCTAGTTTTCCTAGGGCTGCTGGTCTCTTATAGAATTATACTGGCACTTTTCAGTCCTTGTTTTCTTATAAATGTATATTACACTGTAAACTCAGGAACATTCTAATTTATTCATGAGGTAGACTGTAATATGGTGATGATTTCTAGCTTTTACGAGTTGATTCTTACATAGTGTGGCTCTAATGGAGATGGCAGTGGTTCTGTGTTGTGCTGGGTTATTTTTAAGCCGACGTATTTGAGCAGAGCCATTCTCATCCTGCCCTCAGTTAATTTAGTATTTGCATCATGCTGATCACTAGTGCTCGTCACTATTCATTCCCAAAATCATAAGGTAAGGCAAAGCAGGGAAATTCTGGTTGTTTCAAGTGACTAGAAGGAGTCGTAGGAGAAAAACAGATCTTTTGGTCCTCCAGACCTGACTGTGTTTCAAACCTGTGCATATGGCTATAATGACAGTCAGAGCAGAATTTGGCAGCCGTAGCAGAATGAGACTTAAACAAATCGGTGTTACACGGCAGTAATTCAAAAATGTTTGTTGCATCTGTGTTGCGGTGTGCAATCGTCACAAGCAGCACAGCCGATTAATAAAACCTTGTTGTCACTAAAAATAAAAGGGAAATAATTGGTGAGAGAGAGTTAACTTAACAGATGACTGTAGTCAGCATCCCTTCAACCCAGAAATGGAATGTGAAGGTCACCCCCATCTTGGATGACAAACGTAGAACATTTTGTTGGTAAACAAATTAATCTTTTGAAAGGTCACCATTTGTTTTAAGTTTTTATCCAGTTCTTGTCATCTGGGATTGGGAGATTGACTGTCATTTTGTGAGGCAGGGGTGCCGCTGAAGCTGCCGAAGCTGTTTCTGTACGTATCAGCATTCCCTGACAAAACTCGCTGCCTGATTGTGCTGCTATGGGCTGCTGGTTTACAGCTGTCTCCGGACAAGAAGGGAGGCCCACCCCTGCATTCCAATAAGTTGGTCCTGCATGTTCTGCCTCGTGTAGGCTGGCCCTTTGCCCACAAGTAAAATGTACTGTAGTTCAAGCCAGCAATTATCTTTCTTCCATCCTTCTGTGCTGCTTCTGTTGCCTTTTTCAAAAAGCAGATGTGGGATTCACTGAAGTCCTCTGTCTATTCTCTTTTGCACCTGTTATGGCAGAATTGCGACAGAAGTAAATTTCTGGGAGAGCTAGCAGAGGCCATAAGGAGAGCAAAGCTTCATTTTTACAAGTAAATGGAAAATTGACACACTGGTTGCTTTAAGAGCTTTAAGTAGGTAAGAGTAACAAGCAAGACCTGTTGTTAAAGATGCCTAGTTGTTCCATACTGAAGGTTTAATGCTGGGCTTTCCATTTAAATTGGGCTTTATTTTCTGTAGATAAACAAAATCTGTGGGAAATAATATGTATTAATAGCTGAGAGTTACAGCTAAGGGAAACTGGATTAATCATTGGGTAGGTAAAATGCTGGACTACGTGAAATGGAATGAGAAGGCCAAATTTGAAATTTTTGTACAGTTTTCCTATTTGGAAAAGAACCAGTCCTAAAAACTGTTGGTATTTTAACTCTCTTACAGAGACAGTTTAGGCTGTGAGGCTGCGAAACTATAAAATGCCATGAAATCCTATGCTAATTCTCATCTAGACAAAACCAAAGCAGACCTGATCTGTTGTGGGTAGTGGACTCCAGCTTGGCCTTGATGTCCTACAGAGATCCCTCCTAACCAGCATTTCTATTATTTCTGTAATTCTGTGATTGAGACAGTTCTTTTGGTATCCCCGAGTGTATTTCATGAGGACCAGCCAATTTCTAAACCTCTGAGCGCTGTCAGATCTGTTTTGCGTTAGTGTAGCATGAGACTTCTATCCTTTTCCACTACAGTTAAGCGAGTTCATTCCGCTCACAACTAGCTGCTTTTTTAATGATAATTATGAATGTACTTAATGATGTCAATTTTTAATACCCAGATATGTCTGTCGTCTTACATCTCATTTTTCTTACCTGTTAAAGCAAACCAGCAGCAGCCATTGATGTGCCCATTTCCTGGTGTCTGTGTGCTTTTTTTTTTGAGATCCACAAAGAACGCACGATTTATTGAGTCTGATAACTTGTTGTCCTTCCTGTCCTGCTTCATCTCTGGCATAGTTTGAGCTTGTTTCTGTAGGACCTTTTTAACTGGAGTTCCAATTTCTTCCATTTAGACTTATCTTCTACAGGCTCTTTGCTGTCAGTTTCCTGAGCATGTTGAAAACTGACCTTAGTTCACAGAACGGTTTGGGTCGGAAAAGCCCTTTGATCTCCTTGCGTCCCCCTGTCCCCCAGCACTGCCAGGTCCCCACTGACCCCTGTCCCTCAGCAGCACCTCCACACGGCTGGGAAACCCCTCCAGGGATGGGGACTCCACCACTGCCCTGGGCAGCCTCTTCCAATGCCAGTTCCATAGATTTTTATTTTGCTGTGTTTCCTCTTCAACTGTGTACATCTAACCTTGATAGGAACTTTGTAATAAATAGGAAGGTAGTTGGCAATTCGGAGAAAGATAATAATGAAATTACTCTGTTTTCTGCCATTCTACCATCTACCATTACTATACTATCACTATATTACTTTTTACCGTTACTTTTCTACCAGTACTATCAAGCTTGGTGGTTTTCTGTTATTTCCCTACCAAATCTCATCTATCTAAAATTCCTGGTTGCTAAACTGTAGTTTTGATACATAATAGAACACATATTTTCTCTATATTTAATGCTAGTCTCTTTTACTGGGAGAAAAACATATTTATCGACCTATCTAAAAAAACCCAGAAGTTGTTCTAGTTAAGTATTGCTGTCTAGGTAAAAATTAAACAAATAGAGAACTAATCGGGAAATCCCCGTGGTGTTACAACAAGTGCCCTATTTAAAATGAAGCAAAAACGAAAAAAAAAATCAAGTGGGAGAGGTTTATCCACAGGAGAAAAACACTTCAGAAAGGGTAATGGAATTGTTTTTCTAGTGTCCCAGGTTAATTACACTCAGAAGCACTTGAAATGAAAAAATAGTTTTTCAGCACACTCCAAGCATATTTTAAGGCAATCAGGCTTAGTCTGCCCTGCAAATTAAACGCTCCCTCCCAGCCCTAAAAACCTGTGCTTTAAAAGGTGCCGTGATGAAGCAGGCTGTGCGCTGGCTTAGGCAGAGCCTACCTGCTGAATCAAGCTCCTCATGACCAGCTGCACTAGAAGATGTTATTCATGCAGGATAATAAAACTGTATGATGATGCTTTTCTTGCAGTACTTAATATTATTTGTATTATTTTTAAGGTCTTACTGTAATCGAGTTGGCTGAATTTTAGTGAAAATAGCAGAAGCATTTGGCTGAATTTTGCTTTGATGTCTCACTGGAGGCTTCAGGAGAGCAGCTAACGCAGCAAATCAGATGCTGAAAGAACAAAGTGAAGGGTGTGTGTACAGCTTGGGTGGAGTTTTCACAGGTAACTGTTTGGGGTCAGCCTCAGTGTTCCGCTCTGTTGCCTGTACTAGGTAAAGAAGTGAATCATAGCGGCACTGTGCAGTGTCAATTAGAGCCGTAGACTTTGTAGAAATTAAAGGAAGAATTAAATATCTATCTCCAGTTAAACAACAACAAAGCCCCTCTGGCTGCTTTTGATCTCATACACTCCACCCGAACTGGTTTTCTCTGTAGCTTGTTACATCTCCGTGAGCACAAATGAAATATGTGTGTTTCATAGTGCTCTTTATCGTAACAAAACTCCTGGGATTTAAACTAGGATAAAACTGATCTGTAGTAAAATCAGTGCTGCTTTACTACAATAGCAATAACCCGAGAAAGGAGTCACTAATTAAATTTCTTTTGGTTTATATATATTTTTTGTTGTGCCCTCAACAAACTTCTGGGGCTGAGAGTGAGTAGAAAAGTGGTTTGTGATTCCCTTTTCTCAGTATCAAACCACTGATATGCCAGCTGGTGTAAAGTTAATCTTTGTTATATGCTCATTGCTATTTTCTTGGAACACCAGACATGAAGAGTCATACCGCTAGATCTCTTAAAGCACAATGCTCGATAATGGCCATAACTAAAATGAATGCCTATGATTTCTCTGGAAGATTCTCCATTGTGATAAAACTTACATGTTTTCTATTTCCCTCATGTCTCTTGTGGACAATGTTGTTATACAGATTGGGTGGAAAAATGATAATAATTTATTTTGATCTATCTCATATCCCTATAAGGACCTGTCCCGTTCTGTACAGTTGATGTAATTCACTAAGGATGACACAGCAGTGCTTGAAAGATCCCAGTCATGGCCTGGACCCTAAAAATCTGTACATGAGCATGATCCTCAGTCATTAAAACATGGTATTTTAAACCAGGAAGTCTCAATGTGCTCTGTAAAAGAGGTGAATACTGTTATTCCCATTTTGCAACTCTATCAATATTTCCTAGCCTTCTGGTTTTAGGTATTTAGTATTATTTTAAGAATAAAATAATAATTTTTTAAAAAGCAAATAAAAATATTTCCATCACATGGCATTAGGTTGTCGCCCATACAGGAGGGTTGAAATCAACGTAAGAACTGGCAGTGCAGGGTGAGTGTTTGGACTTGATGATCTCAGGTCTCTTCCAACCAGATGCTTCTATGACTAATGGAGTAGCTGGTAACGGATTGTCACCCACAACTGCAGCAGTCTTACCTGGTTCTCTGCCAGGCTCTCTGTCCAGCCTGTCCCAATGTTTTTCCTAACCCCGCCCCTCCACCTACATTTCTTCTTCTAGAGATTGATAATACATTCACAGTGTTGGCACTTATTTACCCTCTTCGTTCAAAGGCACTTGCTCCCTTCTTGTGTTGCCTGGACCCAGCATGAACATTAGTGGAGAACCTCTGAAGCTGCAGCACTGCAGTTGCAGAGGAGGCTCTGAGCGGTGTGTATGAGAGCGCAGCCGCTCCTGAGGTACTTTAGCTGCCACAACAAACCAACCTGTATCTACATTCCCAAAAACCTGGTGATGGAGTAAGGTTTGATAGACCAGTGATAAATTTTCCTTTCACGTCATGAAACATTTAAGTTGACTCTTTCATGTCTCTCTAGGTTTAGTGTTGTCTAATTTTTGTAGCGTTAGCCAGGTAAGAGAAAACAATATGATCTGCTGGTGGTGGTTCACTAGCGTCAAGTGAGAGATCTCAATGATGAGACCTGCCTTGAAGCTGCGTGTGCTGCGATGATTTGAACTGACCGAATAGCCAGCTCTCTAGTTCTCCAGGAGCTGAGTACAACCCACTTTGCAAACGGAGTTGTGTGTGTGTGTTCCTAGTCAGGAAGAAACTGAAGATACCAGAGAGAGCAAAACACACTGGATGATAACGCAGCGGTTATCATGTATTTATGACAGTGGACTATGAGGTGGCGATGCATTCTTCTTGCTTTGCAGTGCTCTGTATGAGCGATAATAAGCGTAACAGTAAAACACGATATAGCTGTCCCCAAGTGATGTGTGTCACTGCTCGAACTCCTGGCGTCAGAACCAGCAGGCTCTGTTCTTTCGGTGAGCACAGGTTAATTGGGGAGGTAAGGGAGCTTTAATCCCCACATTAGCACAGCCAGTGTGGCACTTGTTTCCACAGCCATTATCTGGCTGTCGTTCCCTGCCGTCCTTGAGCAACCGGGGAACTTCAGAAGGCAGTGATACTTACTGCTCCCTGATTCCGAGTAGTTTCACATGTTTTAGCTCCACTGGTGTTCTTTCCAAGGAATAATTATATACATATTTGAAAGTACTTCCTTTTCTTCCTGGTACCTTGCTTGTTGAGTGCGTTTTATATACTTAAAAACTGTTCTGTCAAGATCCTATGTTTATACTATGCTCATTAAAATGGAGGGAACTTCTTGTGATTCCTTTATTAACCAGTACACTGATTTTTGCATAGCAGAAGTCAGAAGACATCAATTGGATTTAATTAACTTTATTTTAAATGACTCAAGTAATGATAGTAGACAATACTGTAGCATGTTCAGAAGGAGTAAAAGCCGTGCTTGTACTGGTGCATTATTAAATCTTAATGAAACTATTCATAGCAGAGATTTTATTTATTATTTATTATTGCAGGAGTAGAAGAGTGTGTCTTTGCAAATCCCCAATTTCTCTGTGTTAAAAGAAGATTCTGTCTCTTCCTAGATGTGTAGTCCCAAGATAGTGGAAGTCAGCAGCCTTTGGGGTTTGCCTGCCTCTCACTGCATGGGTTCTCCCTTACCCCTGTTAGAAGGTGTACCGAAAGGTGAGTCACCGGAGTCCCCTGGGTGCTGTTGCCACCCGAGGAATGCTGTGTAAGCAGTGGTGTGGCTGTTTGCAGCAGATAGCTGGTAATCACATTTTCTGGCTCCTCAAAACTTGCAAGAATTGTGATCTTAGACGTTGCAAAGGGCAGAGATCAGCTTCCAGCTCCTTACTCCCTGCGGTGGCTAGCTTAGGACATCGTGTGTGTTGTATGTTATATTAGAGCATTATCTGCCCGAGTCAGGTATCTTGTAACTCCGGGAGTGCTGCTGCTACTGGAAAGAGAACTCCGTGTGATGGAGGGTTCTTGTGTAACTAAACAACTTGATCAAAGTAAATGATCATGATTAGCATCTGGTGATTAATCAGTCAACCTTAACTAGACCTGCACCAAGGCTATTTTAGCAATCTGTCCCTACTCGTGAGTACATTGTGCTTTACAAGAGTTAGTTCTCACCTGTTCTGCATATTAAATTGCCATGGTAGTGGCATGTAACTCCTTCTCGGAACCGGCACCATTCCAGTATCTTTCATCTATGAGTCAATTTTTATAGGTAAAGCTCACCTTCCGTGAAGGTAAAATACCGAACACAGAAAGATACAAACATTCCAATAACAGAAAACTGCTGCTTTTCCAGTTCTGATTTGGAATTGGAAGAACTTGGACCTTTGCTTAATTCTTTATCGCTGCTAATATTTTCTCTTTCCCAGCTGCAACATACATGAATTGTTCAGTAATGTCATCTTCTTGTAGATGTCCTGAGCCTGACTGAACAAAAGCTTGTCCCTCTAGCAGCAAAGCTGCCACTCCAGACACCTCCTGTTGTATCCAGAGCAGCACCTTTCCATGAATTTCACAGGCAGCACAAGAAATCAGCTGTAGGTGAGTACAAAGGATTGGTCAGAACCATCAGTTGCATCTCCAAGTTCACTTTCAGGTCCTTGCTTTATCTCAAGGAAACAGCTGTCTAGTAAGCACTCAGTGTTGAGAACGCTAAGCATGTAAAGCATCCTGTGTCTTGCAACTGCGTGGGAATCAGATCTCTTAATCCCTGTGAGGATCTGGGCCCAGTTCATTCCTGAAATCCTCGTTCAAAGCACCTGAATCTGAAGATGTGACCGTTGGTGTTAGTGTAAAGCCAGTGTTACTGTAAGTCATGACTTACAGCAGGTGTAAGCATCTGTCTTGCCAGTCCGATTAAATAAATGACTCTTAATAGGTGAATATTCTCTGGGTAATGAGATTCTGATCTATCACAAAGCATACTCAAAACTTGCTGCTACAGCTGCTTGTGGTGTGTGACACCAGTGTGGAAAGGAAGGTCAGTAAAACAAGCAGTGGGCTCAGTGGCAACCCCATAAATTTGAGAAGTTCTAATAAAAAGGGTAGTTGAAAACTACAATTAGCTATGGAATAACCTGGATTCTAGGTGCTTGTATTTTGACATTGTTATCCCGGGTATGCTGTTGGCTGACATATTACAAACTTTAGAACGCGGTAGATTGAAACACTGCTTGGCCATGAGAGCAAACTAGAGTGTACCAGTACCCAGCCGTAGGTGTAGAGTATCGATTTGATGCTGTTGGTGCACTTCTAACAATGAAACCTGCCATCACTTCTTTTTTTGGTACAGGAGAGATTGGTAGTAGAGTGGACCCTGAGAATACAGACACCGTCACCTTCCCAGACTCGAAGGAAGCTCTTTATGGCAGATACTCCTCTAGTAAAGGTGACACTGCACTGCTTCCACCCAGCAGCTCCAAGGTTTCAGCAAGGAAATCAAAGCCAGTGCGGAAGTATCCGACTCAGCAGTGGGGACCGGAGCTGCAGATGTCCTCTTGGACACAGGTGTGTCGACAGTGAGGGTAATGAGGGGGTTGTTCATGGTTTTAATACTGTTTTCACCAGAGCTGGTTTAGGAAGTGACTGTTAATCACTGAACTGGAACAGGAGGCTTTGGACCAAACCCAGTAAATAGTAAATATTGAAGCAAAATAGGAAATACTTCATATATTGCCAGTTTCTGCTTTCTCAAGTCTTCTACTCCAGTTTGTCTCTTTTTTCCAAAGAATCTTAGAAAATAAGTCTCAAAAGGATGTGAGGAGGTTATCTAGACCTCCAGGCAGAATTACCTGTACCTGTAATATTGCAGACAGATGTTTTTCTAACCTGTTCTGAAAACTTTTGGAGAAAGCAACTCCACAGTCTCCCTGGACCATCTGTTCCAGTGCTTAACTAACTATCTTTACCGTTATAACAGAGTTTTTTAATGTCTCATCTAAATCTGCCTCACTGCAGTTAAGCAAATGTAGTGTTTCCCTTTATATTTACAGAAGACTATAGGGGAGTTTGACCTTGACTGCTTAATGCTTGCTGATTGCTCTTGATCCCCATGCAAAAGGGACATTTCTTTCTTTTTATGGCTCATTATTGTGTTCCATAGCAAACCGTCTGGAGTTTCGCTTGATCTTTCCAGACTTTTGACTTTTGTGCTGTCGAGGAGATCTGAAAACGGAAGAGGAGATCTGAAAATCAAAAATAAAGCGAACTCGAGAAATGGAAATCAATGAGTTATTAATGTAGATAAAAATAATTACCTAAAAATAGTTGTAAAATAGTGCACTTAGAATCAGAGCTGAGGAGTCGCTGGCTCAGGCTGACAGTAAATACAGAGCTCTATTAAAAGGTAGGAACGTTTCTACTCCAAGTGTCACCCTGTTTGAATTTACGTGGCGGGGTGTTAGCTATCCACCTGGGGCGGGCGGAGCTGGTCTCCATGGTGGAAGACTGCCACTGCGGTGACTTTGGTTGCAGTCCAGTGAATCGCTGCAGAGCTTAGCTTTTATATTTGGTAAATCAAGCACAGCTCCTCTGTACAATTAGTGCATTTCCCTAAAAACACTCCTAATCCTGCCTGACCTCTGAGGTCTTGGTGTGGCAATGGATTTTATGGTAAAGCTGGACTATGCTTTGTGGTTCTGATGTCTGAATGAGTACGAGTGTATTTCAGATGCATAAATTCCCACAGTTAAGTCATAAATAGTAATACAGAAGAGTGTCTCGGCCGCTCATTTATGATCAATGGCAATTACTCTTAATCCATGGCCATTCTCTTCCCACAGCCCCTGCAAATGTCTCCATGTCAGTCTTTACAGGATCCGGGCTTCGACTGCAACATCGCTGTTCACCACGGCACGATAGACCAGCAAGCTCCTGGCTTTCTGGCATTCCAGCAGCACCATTGTTTGTCTTCGGGGAGCATTGGCTTTTTTTTGGAACATACAGAAAAGCTTCTCCAGGACTATGCAGTACCCTTGGCTATAATAAACTGTAAAAAGTTGGCAGAAGTTGCATCAGACTTTAAGCTTCATGAGAATCCCACCAAAAGAGACATTCTGTCAGTGATGGA
>NW_010404256.1:41283-43783 GCF_000710305.1 Buceros rhinoceros silvestris | reverse complement strand
AAAATCTCTTCAGCTCTCCAAAAGAGGGATTTCAAAGTGCTCTTTGAAGAAGTTATTTCTGCTTGTTTTTATTGAAGGCATCGACTATATTGAGAGTTATAGTGGAGTTCCACAGGGTTTTACAGGAATTAAAGCGTGATAAGCATTTAGCTTATTAAAATGTCATGTAAATATGGGGTATTTTTTTCTTTTGAAACATTAAGATTGAACCAGTTTTGAGAAACATCAGCATAAAATGACTAAAAACTGGCCAAATTTGAGTTTATATAAATTTAAGAGCAGCTTATATTTGAAATTTGAAAAGATGAAAACAAAGCCTGTAAATTAAACCTTTAAAAGGTAAGAATAGAAATAATTTTAAATATTTTATTATTCTCCTCCTACACATTTGTCATTTAAAAAAAAATGCGTAGAATTTTGGGCTCATTACCAGAACATTCCAGCTGGTACCATCATGTAGTTTGTTCTCGGGCATTTGTCTAGAACGTGTCTCAGTTACAAGACCTGGGACCAAGCAGGTGAACACTGAGACACAGGCGCTGTTAGTGGTTTCTCTGTGCAGTTCTGTAAATCAAAAAGAGCCTGAAATTCTCTGCTCGTGTTTCCTTGATTTCAGCATTTGGGGCAAATCAGAGTCTGGTTTTTCTTTTCCATGCACGTGGAATTCCAGGAACTGGAGACAGTCATAACTGAGTTTGTCAGCACTCCTTGTTCGCACAACAGGTTCAGACTGATGTAAGGTTCCTGGAAAAAAATCCAAGAAAAAGAATGGTGAGGGGCTTAAATTATACTGCTGTGAGAAACAAATTTATTTCACCAAAAGAAAAACTTTGGATGTCTAGTATAGCTAAAAAAAGGAAGTAGATTCCACTGCTTTAAGATTTGGTAGCAGTTTTGTCAGCTAGCGTGAGATAAAATGAACCCGAGCTTCCCAACCAGATTTACTCCCAGGATGAATGCATCCCCAGGGATGAATACTCTTCTGCAGTATCTGGGATTCAAATACTGCTTCTTTTTTCATTCAGTTGTTTTAAAACGATTGATCAATCTTTCTATCCAAATAGTTACATTTACATTTGTCACCTTCTGTAACCTACTCAATATTTATCAAAGCTTCCTCCTATGAGATCCATGAATCCTTCCTCAAAGCAGTTTCAGCTGAACAGTAGGTGTGCCAAGGAGAGCGAGAAAAGCCCAGTGTTATTTATTAGACCTGGCCCAAGCACTGGGAAGCACAAGGTGGCTGAATCCTAGAGAGCTCCTTTCCTTCAGACGTCGCCCCATGGTTCCTTAAACTGCCACGTCGTGTCTGTGTCCCCACTGCTGTCTGCTGCTACTGCTCTTTTCAAAGGCAAGCTTGAAGACTGTTGTGGATTCTTTGTTGAGAGAAGACACTTTGAGATGTGCAAAATTTCCTGAGAGAATGGCAGTTGCTGGGCATTAGGTCACAGCTGAGGTTGAACAGGGAGGTGAGAGCAGGCCCTTTCCCATTAATTCATACCCCCTTCACTTTAGTACCTCTAGCTCTCCTGGCATGTCCCTCTGTGTGAGCTGGGAGCGTCCCACTGAAGTCCTTGCACATACTGTATGAACCTCAGAGAAGGAGGAAGGCCCTCAGTGTCCTTTCAGTGCCGCTGGACTGAGAAGTCAAAATTTTTAGTTCTCGCTTTGCAAGGCTTACCCTCCTGCAGACCAGCTCCACCAGCGAGGTGCCAGGATGTGCTGATGCACTGTGCAAACGGACAGCCACATCTTCCAGTGCTCTGCCACCACCACCGTTTGTCCACTCCACTATCTCCAGACCCCATTTGGAGTTCAGCTTACCCAGACCGCAGGTATAGCTCAACCGAAGCAGTGGCTCTCTGAGTCCAGACAGGAGCTTTGGCTTCTGGCAAATGCCAATTTCTCTGAAACGTTTGGTGCATTTGAGACCAAATGCTGTGGTGCAAAATTATGGTGATAGAGAAACCAGCTGGATGAGGCAAACGGGAAATGACAGCACAGGTTACAGTTGTACTGGAACACCCAGACAATTATTATAATGTATGTAATTCATTTGGGTTGAGCTGTGTTAACTGCAAGGAAAGGAATGCTCAGCCTCTGCCACTGTCCAACGACCAGCCGTGTAACTGCAGAGCATTCAGAATGGATCGGGTGAGGCTTAATGTGGGTCATCATGTCCGGTGGAAGGGGAGTGATCCACACAGAGTGAATATTCCTCCGTTAAACCTAGCAGAGATTGTCAATGGATCAAATATATTGTGAATGAAGCTGTTTTATTAACATACCCAAGAAACGTCTGTGTGCTGGTGGGTATAATGCTGTGGTTTATCTGTGGAACCATGGAAACACGCCAGCTTTAACCCTTGCTCCATGGCTACTTTCACCATTGTTCCTTACAAATAAGGGCGGGTTTTCCAAGTGATAGTTGCATGTTATTTTTCTGTCCAGATTTAGTTCCTAAAAACAAATGTGTTTTCAAAAAGGCAGTTTAGTGTAG
>NW_010404256.1:36254-41182 GCF_000710305.1 Buceros rhinoceros silvestris | reverse complement strand
AACAAATGTTGTTGCAAAAAGGCAGTTTAGTTTAGGGAAATCCTTTTCTTTCTACTTTTGAAATGTAAAAGTTTTGAAATTGTTGGGCAGCTTTGTTAGTGGCTTAAAATTGGTCCCCAGCGAAGAGAACAATAGGAAGCCTATGAATATCACAGCTTTTGCAATGAGTGACTCACAGTCACGGTGTGGCTGTGCGTGTTTGTATTTACACGCTGATTAATTTAGAATTACCTGCATTTAAAAATGGCAGGATTAGAGATGACGGCTGCAGTGGTCACATCATTTGCTGCAGCCTGTTCGAACGAGAGTGTGCAATCAGTTGGGAGTCTGACCTCCAAACAGATGACCCAAGCTCAGACAAGCTGCCATCCTCAGCTGCAAAGTGATCAGGTATCGCCGAGACATCTCCCGCATGAAGGGGGTTTGCTGCCTTTTGTCTGCGTGGAGCACAAAATACACCAGGGTTCTCGCTTAATGATAGTGTCAATTTTTTTCAGGGTTTAAAACAAACCCAGCAACACGGAAGACTCAAACAACATACTCAGTCTGTGTGTTGAATTTTTAAAGCTCTATAGGTCTGTAACACTTAAGTCTGTATTTAAAGTCTCACAACATGAAAACAGGGTGTTGCATCAGTTCACTGATGAAAATAAAATCATAAAGATGATGCAATTCATGCTATGCCATGTTTGGGATTTGAAATACTTTTATTACAGCTTTTTTTAACCCAACAATCTAATTTCTTTCAATATGTACCGAGGGGTTTTGAATACAGTCTGGGGGGGCTTTACTTGTTTTCCAGGATATTCCCAGTGCACCCGTGAGCACGTTCTTGAGCTTGCTCTCCAGCAGAACATGCAGATGGGAAGGCTGTGCGACATACTGGGTATGTTACGAGCTGCTGGCTGCCTGGTTTTCGATCATTATTTGCCCATAGTTGTGAGTAAAAGTGAATGACCGATGAGGACTTTCTTTTTTGTGTTAGCGTTAAATCTAGAGAACACGTAAGCTCAGAAGTCATTTATCTGCTCCTGTCCATGCTATGCCTAAGAAAAACATGCTGATTCTTTCTGATGCCATGGAAGGGTAAAGCAGCCCCATCCTGTGGCATGCTGAGCACCACAGACAATCAGAAGTGTTTAGTGTTCTACAGGATTCGGTAGCTAATTCTGCTGGTGTTCGTTCAGACGCTCAGACGGAGAGAAAGATGTGCTAGAAAGGAGCAAGCCCTTATTTAAACCAGGGGTTTTTATTAAATTAGCAGCTGAGGCAAACAACATGCGTGGAGAAGTTTCTCCCAGAACGACAGTCCTCTCAAGCAAAGCACTGAAGAATACTGTGCGTCAGTGACCAAGTCCGTTGGCTCCCTGGAATGACACACTGTACGTGATTCATGTATATTGCAGTGTCATTATTATTTTATAAATGCCACTGAGTAAGTTTGTAACAAAAAAATATTAGATTCAGAAATTTACAGTTGCCTAAAATAATGTAATTGCCTTTATATATTATCTAGGCACTAACAGTGTTTTTCCACAGTATATGAGTTTTTTTCAGTTTCTTAACATAGTGGGGTTTTTTGTCTGTAAAATGATAGTTCAAAACTTAAAGGTACAAAGTCAGCGTATTAGACAGACGTTCTTTCTCACTTTAAAATCTGTCAGCGTGAATGTTAGTTCTACTGTAAAATGTAAAATAGACCATGGGTAAAATACGAACTAGTTAAATGTTAACTAAATTATTAACTGGGTCGGATGCTTTACCTGTGCCTGGCAGGAAAGCATCACTCTTTATGGTATTGGGTTTGTTTTTCTTTACAATACCAGAGGATTTCCCTGCTCATTGGGACCTCCCAGCAGTTAACCTGTCTCTGGAAGAGCAGAGCAGTTACAATTTTCCACGACTTTCTCTTTCTCACCTCTGAGTGTTTGTGTCTACGCTGTCTGTCAGCCCAAGTTGTTCTTCATGCAGAAAAACAGATTTTCACCCTGTGGTATTTAAGTGGCTAATCTGCGCACTCACATGCTCAGCAGTAGTTATTAATGGTGTCCTACCGTGAGCCTTTATGTGGACAGGACAAGAATAGGAACAGGCCACGCACAAGCCAGGCAGCATAGGAAATTGCAATTTCATCAGCTTTCGAAACTTAATAGCTCAGTTCTATAATTCACCGACGTTAATGGGATATATTTTTAAAGCAACACACAGTTCCCATTGATGTTAATGTGAGTCGCGCATATAAATCCCCCTGCAATGCTTTCAAAATTCTGCCCCCGGAATGGTCTGCAGACTGGATTCTGAAAACTAGCTTGCTCTTTGGGTTGCTGACCTGTCCGCAGAGAAATGCTGCAGCACAGGAAAAAGTAGTTAAAATGCTCGGATTGGGGTGCTACAGATCTCATTTTTATTTCCAGTGTTTTTTCAGGGAGGCTGTTCGTTAGCAAACGATCAGGAGTTATCAGATTGCTAGTCTGAATGGAGTCTACCTTTCTTCCAGTAACGAACGTTGTGCCCCTTATGTTTTAGATGCCAACGTGGACGTCATCTACATCTGTCCCCTTCATCTGAGTGAGGAGTTACTGCAGTATTACAATAAACTCCTGGGTCTGCAGGCAGCTGTTAGATCTGGGAACCCTGAGGACATGGCTGACCTGCAGGACAGGTTCAAAATTCTCACCCCTGAAGCTGTAAACCGCTTCCCTGTGAGTTTGTCTTCTAATTACTACAGCTTGAGGGATGCAGTAAAATTAAATTGGAAATTTTATAACTTGTAACGCTCTGGTACACATCAGTGAAATACTATTGCAAGTTTAAGGGCTTTACTGATTAGACAACTAGTTAGAGCATTGGCAATAAATATCTCAGTTTAGCTTTATAGACTTAGTCGGGATGGTCCTGTATTGGCTATTTGTGGACCGCTGTCCCTTCTTGCTCTATGCTGGGGACTGGGAACTTGATAGATTTACATCACTAAGCGAATCATAGCAATAAACCATTCTTATTACTCAAACTTTGTCTCTGGGTAGCCCAGCATTCAATCAGTCCTCTGTTTGCAGCAGTTCTTGCAATTAAAGCCAAGGCAGAACTTTTCAAAGAGCAGAACTTCCAACAGCTTGGGAAATGTTAGTTACAAACCTGTCAAGTCAGTTTTAAATCATGTGCTAAATCTGTGGTCTAAAAAGAGACCTTAATGCACGCTGCGTACGGTG
Source organism: Buceros rhinoceros silvestris (assembly GCF_000710305.1). Taxonomy (NCBI): domain Eukaryota; kingdom Metazoa; phylum Chordata; class Aves; order Bucerotiformes; family Bucerotidae; genus Buceros; species Buceros rhinoceros. The sequence continues at coordinate 37,973 of NW_010404256.1, read as the reverse complement.
TTTCTGAAAACACCGAGTGAAGACTCTTTGCAGTGGAAAATAATTTTATATTGTAAGTATTAAGTCCACAGTGTCTTAGCTGAGATTTGGGGTTTATGAAGCTTTGTGGTACGTTCATATCTCTAGAGTCTGTGCTTGAAGCCCTGCTCCTCTTTATGGTATATATCAATAACCCTCTTCTGGTTATTTTGTTGAATGAGTCTTTTTTACACCATATACTGATGGAAAGCGATGGCTGCAGAAGGCAAAGAAGCTTTTTATATTTCCTAAATAAGTTGATTTTCAAATGTAGCTCTGTAGTAACTTACTGTTCAGCAAAACACTCGTGCGTATGTATGAACCCTGCCTGAGCGTTTTCCCTTAGTTAAAATTAATTCTCTTCTGTTTTCTCTGAGTTGGAGGAAAAGCATCGAGATGATGCTCGTGTTTTTAGGAGCTGAGTTTTCTTTAGTATTGTCCTGGAAACCTACAGGAGTCACAGCTGCCTGTTCTAGGCCTTCACCTTGTAAAGTAAAACCACTGGTTTGGTAAATCCTTGATAAATACCAGTGATATGGTTTGGGTTTTTTTTCCTTTATAAATTGCACTGTGAGAATTGTAGCTGGTTTTTCTGTGGATACTGAGTTATTTTTCCAGTACTATCAAATATTGGAAGCTTCAAGAAGCCTTCTACGTAAAACATGCTAAAAATATCATCTAAACCACATCATATAATGGAGAAAAGCTGTTCTGCTGAACATGGCCAGGCTGACCAGGAATGGGAAACAGCTTTCCTGGGCAATTTTGGTGGTGGTGACTTGGCTGAAGTAGTTTTCATGGGAAAGCGGGTTGCTTTCAGGCATGCATCTCTTGTATGTGCCTTCATTCTTCCTGTTTCTGTTGAAGTATTCCAAACAAAGTTTCTTTTCCGGGTGAAGAGCAAACAGCTTTGTGAAAATTTATTCTGCAGCTGTTCTGTACAGCTAGTCCGAGTCACCCAGTGCTTCAGTGACTGCAGATTTAGCAGTCATTTTGAGAGAGAGCTTTGTAGGTTCTTTTTAAGCATCTTTCCCCTGGGTTATTTAATAAAAAAAGCTTTTGTTGCATCTGATGTATCTAAATTTGTTCCTAATATATGGAAGTGTGGCATGAAGGCTACCTTAGCAGGCTGCTTTGAGCAGCTCTAGAAGCCCAGCTCAGCCATGCTCAGTTTTCTAGCTATTTCAGTGGAACTGGAGAGAAGGAAAGTCTGTGGAGAAGTCTTGAAGACACCTTGTGTCCTTGGCATCTGCAGAGGGGGGGCAGAGAGAGGCTGTGGGGAAACGATGACGGATACCATTGTCCTCAGTCCTTTGCTATTGGAATGACCTCGTGGGACTTGGCACATCCAGGCACAATGAAAACACTTCCAGCAGCAGGTTACGCTGCCTTGGTTCTCCACTGGCAGCTCGTAGTGATTCCTCTAGCAGTGGTGATTCTCCTCTGACAGCCTGGTGGTAGCTTTGCTCGTCACAGGCAGGCTGATGCTGAGCTCAGCTTCACTGATCTTGAGAAGTTTAAAAAAATATGAAAAAGTCAACAGGCTTGAGACCCAAGAACTAGCCCTTTGGTCAACCTCCCAACCACGGCAACCAACAGTGCAGTCGTGCTGGAATTCTGAGGATTCCTCCGTTCTGCTTTTACCTGCTTTCACTCACACTACAATATATCATGGCAGCTACACCACTCTCAAAGCAGGAA
>NW_010404256.1:5884-36168 GCF_000710305.1 Buceros rhinoceros silvestris | reverse complement strand
AGGAATGAACTAGATTTTACAGCCTGTTTCCTGCAGTCCTTAATTAACTGTAAAATCCATTATTGAGAGACACAAAGCAAATCTCGTCCCTACATCAGCCCTTGTGGCCCCAGGGAGCAAGTGACCGGGGCTGGAAATTGATCCTGTGCTCTCCATGGCAGAACTCTGCCATGAGACCGACCAAACGGGCCATCTCCCTGCTTTAATACCAGTGCTCGAGAGAAAGGGAACAAATGAATCAGAATGTGAAGAGCCTCTCGTTTTTTCAAACTGATGAAAGGAAAAAGACTCCTAGAAACTTGTTTGTGGTTCTTTTTGCCCTCATACTTCTGTGACTCCCCTTTTCCTACTAGAACTTTGCAGAGTATCTTATTTCTCCCACTTACCTCGTCGCTGTCCTTGCAGCATGTCTGACTCTTTACAGAGAGGCTTGGGCCCTTTTAGGAGCTGTGTGTTTGGTGTGAGAAAGCACTGAGAAACTGAAAAAGAGGGGAATTCCTTTTGTCCACTTCCAGGGGCTTCCCCATCTCCTTTACCACCATAGTCCTCATCCAAGTAGTGGAATCAGGATTTACACTTCAGTTCCTGCGAAGGAGCATCCAGGACTTTGAAGGGAAGTATTCTGGGTTCTCCAGTCCCAGAAATCCATAGTAAATCCAGTATTTATGCTATCCTGAAAAGGAATACTTTCCTGTCTAGGGCCTGAATTAGATGAAATCTCAGTGTGAAGAAGATTTCAGTCTTGCTACTTCTATCTCTACCTTTGGGAAGGTAATTGGGTTGTTTGCAGGCCATGCATAGGGTATGTTGTAGAAGATGTTTTTGAGGTTTCACCTTCCACGACACTTAATTTCCTTAAATTTAGAGGTTATGGCACCTGTCATGAACAGCTTGTTCAGCTCTTCTTTCTCAGAATCTTCTTTAGATCTTCCTTTCTAGAAGTAATGACAAATTCCTTCCAAAAAGTTGAAATGTTCGTACTTCAAACAACGAAAATACCGCCCTCTTCTTGAGTACTCTGCAGTGGCATTGACAGTAGCTATCAGAACTACTGTGTAATGGAAATGTATATCCCCAGTAATTTCATGTGATCACTGAAAGCTTTTGTAAATCAAAGTGTTTTATTCTCAGGGAATCGCTTAAAATACTGCTGAGCTGTGTGGTGAAATACATCCCCTGCTATAGGGTTTTTTCTTCATTTTTGTATTGATTTTTAGGAGCTTTGGAGTTAAACCATGCCAGAAGTGTTGCTGAGATGAATCACTATTATCCAAAGGCCACCAGCCTCTCTGCCGACTGACAGAAGGATAATTCCACATGGATCAAATAAATACAGATGTGTAGTAATTAGTTCTATTCCCAGTGAGCCCATTTCCACCACACTAAAGATGTGCACGATTATGGAGCCTCACCCCAACAGCTTTTATCAATTTAAACTGCTAAGCTACAGGATAGGTCATAACCCAGCCTGCTATTAATAATGTATTTATTGTGTGCAACATTATAAATTAGGTTCATGGAATAGAAAAGAGCACCTTTTAACAAGAATAATGTTATCTTTGTACAGAAGCATCACATGTGCCTGGCCACTCAGCTGAAGTACAGTCCCAAGACAATCCAAAGAATAAAAATTCTTATCCAGAGCCGAGATGCTTACATTATTGGAGGGGTTCCCCACACAGATGATTTAGCAGTGGCTGACATGCTAAATGTGCCTATATTAGGCTCGGTGCCAGAAGTGGCTCATCGCTATAGCACCAAGTCTGGAAGTAAACGAATTTTTGCCAGTGCTCGCGTGCCCACCCCTCCTGGAGGATCTGACATCTACAACAACGACCAGGTGAGCAGGAAGGGGGCTGCGGCGTGTGAACAGGCAAATCCCCGTTTTCGCTTGGTAGAATGCAAACTTTACATAATTACAGTTGATTAGACCCAAACTGGGTGTGATTAAATCGTGTATGAGGTTGGGTTCTTTTTGCTCCATCCGAAAGTAAACGCAATTTGTATCCTTGTCTGGAAGTAGCACAGTTGTTCTAGAATTCTTCACAGTCTTTTTGGAGAATATGTAAAGGTGTACGGTCTGGTTGTTTCAAACAGTTTGTGTTGCTGCCCCATGGATGGAGTCATGGCCTCAGTGAGATTACCAGGAGTTTTACCAGAGACTGAAAGCACAGCAGGGATTTCTGGGAAACGAGGTATCTGAGGAAGGGAGAATGTCTTCCACTTAGGCAGTCAGCCCGTTCAGATGGAGGTTCTCTCGGCATACCTCCAGCTGGAGTTTTACCTTTCATCTGGCTTATCCATTGATCTTGTTAGCGTGACCAACACAAGGAGAACAAACCATTGCTGAGCTAAATTTCAAGGCATGAGAGTTTTCTGTTTGGTTGATTTTGCATTCCATGCCTCAGTATTTCATTCTATAGGCTGGTTTTACACTGATATGTCTGAGTGATCCATGCTGATTTTTTAAAATGTATTTTTGTGGTGGTGCTCCATCTCATACAGGAAGCCAATCAATCAGTGCTGTGGTCTGGAGGTATTCCTGCTTCTACAGGAGGTGGCACAACTATATGATCAATGATCTGAAAAACAACTGGTTGATTTATTGTTAAATAATTGATGTGAATCTCATAGTTCTGATTCACGCTGCAGCAGTATGGAAGTTCTGTTGTTTGCTTGTAGGAAATATTGATATTGTAGGTTAAATAATCAAAGCAAGGTGACGCAATCTTAAAGCACAATTCAATTTTCACTTAAAGATAGCACATAATTCTTTCTGATTGGTGCAGTCCTTACAGAATTATTGATCCTTTTCATTACTGTAGGGGAGTCATCAAGAAAAACACGTTTATGTGATTCTCAAAAGCCACAAATAACAGCATCTGGGACACACGTGTAATTGTATTTTAGGTTAACATTAAAAAAAAAAAATAGAAGTCCCCCAAGTGAGTATGTTAAATGTAGAAGGCTCTAGCCAATGCAGCAAGATCTGATAATACTTTTTCCAGGTTCAAAGACATTTGCAGTTTTGAAGAAGCTAATTGCATCCTACACCAGCTGGGCAAAGGCATTTTGGAGCCATTTAAATGTGTGCACATACACAAATAAATAATTAGCATTTTTATAAAGCCTGCCTGGTAACTCCTTCATACATCTATAACCATAGAATGTACTCTCCAGTAGGAGAATTTCACAGATGTTTGGCTGCTGTTAGAATCTGGCACGACTGTTTCTCGGATTTTGCAAATAGTGTCGTCCATCCCATATTGTTCCCTGTCACAAACATTTATTGAGCTGTACTGATTGTCCAAAACCCGAGATCCTGATCAGACAAAAAAAGCCTGTCCAGGCAAATTCCTCTTTGCAGCACACAGAGAAGGCGCTCAGTTGCTGTTTGGTACCTGCCGAAGTGGACTCAAGTACAGAATGAAACCTATGGATTCTTCACCAAAATCCATTCAGGGTTGCTTTAACTACATATCCAAGATACCTTAACACCACAAGTGTCTCTGAGACAGAAACCATAGCTAGAAAACAAAGGTCAAGTCCCAGATTTTGAGAACTGGAAGTCTAAATTGAAGAATAACTTAATACTTAGTGCAAACTATCTCAGTGTCGTTGCTCCACAGCTGATTAGCGTTCTCAGCCAGCTCATCGTTGACAACATGGAGGTGCAGCGCTGGTTGTTCAAAGTGAATGACGAAGCTGGAGGAAACGGCACTGCCTACTGCGACGTTACCTTACATTTGGAATGCTACCACTGGGTCCAAGAGGAGCGTCAGAGATACAGCCCTGAGGTCTGGAGGCAGAAGCGGGCGCACGTGAGTAACAAAGGAGCAGGGTGTCTCGTTTGTTGTCACCCCTTCTGAATAGTTCGCTGGCTTCTTCCTCACAGGAAATCTCTTCTCTGAGCTTTCATTTTCAGACATTGGTAAGAGTTTGCATTGCAGAGTTCAGACTAGCTTGTGCAAAACCATAACTAACCGTTATTCAAAGAAAACAATTAAATATTCCACAATAGAAATGACTGTCTGTCATCCAACAGTGGGGCGCATTGGGTGTCATAACGCTTCATTCATCTGCAGTAATAGGCCAATTTTACACGGTGTTTGTTACCCAAAGTAAGGACATGTAGAAATGAAAGGGTACAGGCAGCAGAGCCTGGTATCTGCAGAGTTGCTTGGAGCCAGATGTTGGGCTGATACGGCTGAACAATACTCATCAGTTTGAAACCACATCCAAACTGATTCCTCCTTGATCTGGTTGTCTAAGGATTGTGTTTTTCTGCACGTTTTTCCTCACTAATAACTCTAAAACCCGTCAGCTCTCTCCAGCGGCGTGACACAGAACACTCAAGGTCCTGGAGATCGTTAGGCTCCTGTGTGTTTCATTACAGCGGGTGTTCAGGTCAGGAGAGAGATCCTGCAAACACCTAACTGGGGGAAACAGTATAGCGTGAACTCGGGCACGAGCAGATTCCTGAGAATCCACATGATACATTTGAACTGCAGAAAAATCCATAAAGTCAGAACAACCCGATTTCATTAGTTCTGACGTTCAGAGAACTATTTGTAGTTTAAATATTCATTGGTATTTAAATGTGTTAATTTCAATAAGCATTTGATATTTCTCAGTGTTGTGCCAGATTCATTCCTAATGTAATGGTTTTAAAGCCAGAAGGAATGTATCCAGAAAGAATTGTTTAATTTACATAAACTACTCATTAGAGCTCTCTGGATTTTTTTTTTCAATTCAATCAAAACTGTTTTGGAATTTTTGTTTGATTGAATTATATTGTATATTAAAATTTCAGATTGTGCTGATTACAGTTCTGTTGCATTTGACAACAACAAAATCAGTCCACGTTACAGAGCAGAGCTTATCGTGTCAAGCTGACGGGCTCATTTCTTTGATGTGCTAAAGATCCCTTGGTCTGCGCAGGTTAAGCAGCGTGCAGGACTGGAGGGCCACCCCAGTGGGAGCATGGCTGGCCACTGACTGCAAGACATAGCGAGAACTGGCTTTCTTTGGCTTCCCTCTTACACCACATTTACACTGAGCTTTGATGCAACCATGAATTAGAAGCCCTTCAACATAAGCATCGGTTGGAAGTTGGAAAATATATATGGAATAACCTATCTGATCTGATTTCCTGGAGTCATCAGGGAAGCTTCCCTGAACCCAGACAGCTTTAAAGTGGGCATGAAACCTGCTGCTAGGTTGAACGTCTTGTTGGACTGTATGTGTGCAAATGTTTCTGCCTTGTGAGTGTGGCTGTCTTTTGTAGAACGGGAGACCTTTTTTATGGGGAATGAATTGCAGTCTCCACTGAGTACTGCCGTTGAGAGCAGAGGATTAAAATCATCCTTTGTTAAAGAACACCGTTGTCATGATACACATTTAAACATCAAAGCATTAGTTTATGAACACAGGCATGCTTTAATGTCCTATTACAGTATGGAGACCTGTTTCTTTTGATAATGAAGACATTGTGTCATCGGCGTAGGCTGCCGCAGACAAAACGTATGCTGGCAGGTTATTAAAAAATTCAGCTTCTTGATGAAAGACTATCCTGCAGGCTAAGAGTACTGTGAAAAGACTCTCCATTCTGCTAGAATTATTAGAAATGAGAATATGACTGTAAGCAGTAAATTATGTTAATACTTACAAATAGCATCATTTGCATAGCAGTTTAAGACATGATACCCAGATTTTCCTCATTGGTATGTAGTAGGCAATGGATTACAAATAACGTAGTTGGTGAGTTCGAACTGTGTAAAAATCTATTCCCTCTGAAAATGAGACTGGGTTTAGATCCCTCATCTCAAACAAAACTGCAGGACAGGATTATTGATGTATTTTACCTTGTTAACTTCATGCAGCATCTGAGTTATCTGAACAATTAGTTTGCTGCTGCATAAAGGGTAGAATTCACAAACTATGTCTTTGCAAGGCCTTCATCCTACTGTGCGCTGCTGAAGTCTGTGAGCTCACAAAAAATGCCATCCCGAAGCCCTGACTCTATCGATACTCACTAGCAAGAGAACCGCTGCCTCCGCCGGGCACATTTGACGATCCTGAAGCCATTTGCAGAGACCTCCAGCATGAAAATGAGTGTCAGGATCCTGCCCCAGTTACGTGTGAGAAGGTCAGTAAGTAGTGGGACACCTTAGTGGTTCGATTGTATGTTGCGATGAGAATCACTGTTGTAGGCATCAAATAAATTCACAGATTTTTAACTGTTCTTACCTATGCTCAGATGGACTGTTGCTGGGAGACTCCTTAAATTCATGGAAGAGAAAACTGCGATTGCTGACTCTGCAGAGATCAGTCCTCGTGTATAACTGTAGAACTCTAAATAATATCGAAATCACTAGATTAAATTACTAGTCAAATTAATTTCAGAATTATCTTTTATTACATTGTGACTCTTAATTAACCACCAGGACCAGCAACATGGTGTGAGTTTACCCAGCAGCGATCCTAAGGATAACGAAGATCAGGCTGACACAAAAAAAGGGATGAGAGTGGCGAGGAAGAAGAAAAGAGCTGAAAACACAAGACTAGAACAAGCCACAGCAAAACCAAGCACCGAGTAGTCTCTCAATAACCTATTTACAATTGGCCATGGCTACACAGCCATTTCAGAACTCTCTGTGGTAGGAGAAAAAAGCTCTTGAATGTGCTTGGGCAGCCTGCTCTAAACGTCAGTGCTCGAGTCCTGCTGCCCCCAGCTGTGTCACAGGATTTTGTCACAGTTTCTTTTCTGTGGAGATTCTGTCTTGGTTAATCCACTAAAAGCTGTAAGAGGAAATCAGTATCTTTCCAAAAGGTGACAAATCCAGAAAATCCCACCTTCAGGCTGAGTTGTGCACGGCAACGTTCAGACACCGGCTGAGGGAGTTCACAGCGATCGCTGCTGGAGATGGCAGTTTCAAAGGCCAAGATAAAATGATGCAAAATGCAAATCCACCTTTATTTTATCGATTTTCAAGAGGCCTATAAGTAATAAAGTTTGTGACTCTGAAAAGGAGTGGTGAGATTTTTAACGGGTTGCGTGGATCGCATTCATTTGGCAGCCTGAAGCTTTCACACCAGCCCTTGTTTCTCTGCGGAAGCCGGGAACTCCGAGCGTACATGTATAAACTGGTTGAATTAAACCCAGCTGTAATATCATCAAAGACACAACTTTAGGAGCATGGCACTGTTGTTTCTGACTGTCTTCAAACACCACAGAGTTTCCTAGTGCCGCTTTTTCCCCGTCTGCTGCCCATCCTCATTGTCACCGCGCCGATCACCTTTTGTAACGCCGCCAGCTTTGTTCTAGGGCAGCGCGACAAATATCACTGAATCTGGAAGAAACCGCAAGCAGTTGTGCTGGGCTTGGTAGGACAGCTACGGTCTGCCGGGGGGGTTCTCAAGCAGGCACTGCTGCTGTTACTGTGCACGGGCGCTTTCAGGTGGGTTATTTTTTGCAGCTTGAAGAGGGCCAGAAATTCTGACACATACGCAGAAGGTGCATTTACAGTGTTTTGACAGGCTCTTAAAATTGCTTCCAACTGATACGATGTTTAACAGGAAGGAGAAAGGAGCCAAAGACTTCAGCAAGGAATTGATTCCCTATAAGGCAGTACAGCGGCAGGTAGTTTCCTCCCTCGTGCAGGCAGTGCTCTGTCAGCAAGCTATGCTGGAGAGTGTAAATATTTCCTGTAGCCGCGAACTGTCCGCCCTGCTCTTACTCGGTTTATTAATGCACCTGCGTATCTGCCGTGGTGATGTTTCAGGTGATTCTCAAATCTTAAGTAAAATAAAGGGCGATAATTGTATCCCTTGGTTCAGTGGAAGCCACGATACCGGTTCCCAAGCCGCGCCAAGATCAGATATGCAAGCTGTTGGGTTGTATGTCCTATTGATTTAATATGCTTCTAATCAGTACATAAAGCTATAGGCCTGCAGTGTTAATTTTTCATATGCTTACAAAGTACCCTTTGATTTTCTGTCACGCGTTAATTACAGCGTTTTGCCATTAAATAGGAAGCTTTGTGTAAACTAATTACTAGGTAATCATCGTCTACCGCAAGCGTGCTGTTTGTACCTTTTATTTTATTCTAAAAACGCACAGATCTCGCAGTCTGGAACCACTATACCTTCCAGCCATTAGCTCTCACTAATTCATAGCATTATTGTGTTAAGATTGTAGGAGTTGTAATTGTTGTGGTATCAGTGCTGTTAATTACCGGAGTAAACAGTTGAAATGGTGCCAAGGTCTATTGTACAAGGCAGAGGAAAGGAGGTTTAAATGTTACTTCCACCATCTGGGGACTGGAGTAGAGGCAAATGCTAGAAAACAGCAGTGAGGCAATATCAGAACTTCAGCTCCAGGGTTTTAGGCCATATGGATCCAGAATATTTTGAATCAATTGAATTTAAGTGCCAGTTTGCAGCAATAACAGTGTGGAAGGAGAGGATAAAGCAAGAGCACTAAAGAAATCTGAAATCCGTTAATGTTATCGCAGCCAATAAAACGCCTGCTTGGATTATTTTAAAAATGTTTATTTTGCTAAAATCCACAGCGGAACATAGAGGCAACGCCAGGAAGAAAAGAAGTTTAACTGCGAGACGTTTGCGAAACATAGCGCGGGTTTTGTCTGACAATTCCTTCAGCGATTCAGATAAAATTCCTGAGAAGCGACTGTGGATTATCCATATAACGTCTTTTTTCTTTCTGAAAACGCGTTCTTGGAGTTCCTGAGAATCCTTGCAGTAGAGATACAAGGCAGAAAGGAGGGAAAGGGAGCAAAAGTGAGCAAGATCTGTGGAGATCAAAATAGAGAAGAAATTAATTAGGAAAATATTATTAATCCGAGAGCAAGCAAAATGTTTGTGCATTGCAAAGATCTCATTAAATACAGAAAAGGTGCCTTCCAACATCCCCTATCTCATTCCATATGAGGATTAACATCCCAATGGCCTGAATTTACAAATGCTCAGTGTTTGAAATAGGATTTTTTTTTTTAAAGCGGAATTTGGGGCGAATTTGACAATTACATTATTATGTTTTCTTCGCTCTGGAGGTAGATGTGGGGAACCTTGACAATCGAGGGCTGCAGCCTCACGGAAGACACGCTTTTACATATGCAATAGCAATGCACCCGGGGGATTGGTTTGGATTAAAAAAAGCAGACTATTTAATAAGATCGTCCTCGTCTCAGATGAACATGCTGTGCGTAAGCATGCCGAATTCTTGGACACCTCGTGGAGCTTTCAGGACCCTCGCTCTGTCCAATCTGGGGGAGCAGGTAGTGATTTTCTCTTTGCTTTCCCCGCATCCCCTGTTTTTCTGAGATGCCATCTGGGAACAGGGATCTCGCAGCATCTTCCTGTTGCCGGTTTAGGAGTGCTCAGAGCCAACAGAAAGGATCTCTCTTGCTAAACAATCCTGGTTTATTTATTTTTTATTGGTCTGTTAGCAGATGTTGAAGTAGTTCGGGGCACAATGTAAACATGTGCTTTACAATGGGAATAGCGAAGAACACAATGAAACAAGCAATGGGGAGGGGAGAGGGGTTGGACTGGGCCAGGGGGCTTTTTTTCCCTTTTTGTGTGTGCGTGTGTGTATGTACTTGAATTTAGAATTAAAAGAAGTGCTTGATCTTTATATATTGAAATCCTCAGTGTGCGGAGCAGCAGCATGAGCCAGAAGAGACAACCCTGGCCCCATGTGGTGTGAAAAAAGGAACAGCAGTTTAAGTGCTGGGAAGTTGAAAGAGAACTAACCTCCTTGTTGGCAGAGTCGGGGGAAGTGGCTGTTTTGTGCCTTTGTAGGGAAGCACAGCATATGCGCCTGGCTCTGACAAAAAGCCTCTTGAGTCAAAACAACCCTCGTCCTGCGTGCTGATCCAGAGCGAAGGCCGCGATAATGGGGGACGGGCTCTCAGCAAGCAGTGAGGAGATAATACGACATAAGTGGCGAATTCTGTGCGCTGTTTTCACCATCCTGCTTAATGCAAGGCGCAGCCCTGGCGAATCGCTCGCCGTACAGCTGAAATGGGCCATTAGCTATCAGGGAAAATTGTCTTTGCTACTTTCAGCAGATGGAGCAAATATTTTACAAAGCAATTTTACATACGAAAAACATTTGTGTTCCTCGGTAATGATGGCTGTTTTACACGATGGCGCCTTCTATCAGAACATACTTTTCCAGCTCGTGGAAGGCAAAATTGGCACTTTTTAATTTTAAAATTTGCAGTTCACAATTAAATGCCTGGGCTTTAAATTCAGTCGCAAACTTTAAGCAGATAAAGGATTCGGTGCATTGCTTCGAAAATCATTCCCTTCTTTGCAGAGCTCTCACACTGATTTGTTGAGTGCAGTCGGTTGCAGTTCTGGCCAGCATGCACCTGCCTGGATTAGAAAAAGGTCAAATTAGTTTAATTTGCAAAACAGGGAATAATGGAATTGTTTGGACAGTCAGCAGTCACTGGCCTCTTCTGCTGTCAGCAGGTTTGCTGTGACGCTGGGCTGGGCCAATTCACGCCCAGGCAGCTGGAGTAAGTGATTGTAGCTCCACGGATGGCCCTGGGAAGGATGTGCTGTATAAACAGGGTGAATTGTCACAGTGCCGTTGGAGTGGCGTAAATTGCCCCAGCTTCATTGACTTCAGTAGAGCCGTGGCAGTTTGTATTGCCGAGATGCTGGTGGCTGATTGTCTTCTGCTCTGGCCCAGTCAGCTTTACTTATTTGGAGTTACTTTCTTCACTCTATTTGCTCGCAAGGTCTAAATAATTTCCTTTCAATCTGATTTTTAGCTAAAAAGCCCTGGGTCTTTCTCACGCATTCTGCTCTGCAGCCTCTCTCTGTCCCCAGGTCTTTCTTTCTAAGTCTATTTCTTCTTCCTATTTATTCACTTCTCTTCTCAACAGGCTTTTCTTTGCTGACTGATCTGTCTCCAGTAGATTTCCTGCCAGTGCCTTCAACATATGCCACATTTGGTCCTAATTTTTTGCTGCAGCTGCCATTCTAAGAAAGCCTGTCAAAATTCAGCTTGCAGAAGGGCAAGAAATTATTTTCTTTATTATTTATATTTAGGTTGGGGAAAAGGCGCAATTTTTTTTCATGCTTATTGTTACAAAAAGGCGCAAACCAGACTTGGATAAAGATTGCTACATGACCTAAATGGTGTTTGGGGTGCTCCTTTTTTTTACTGGTACTGAGAGACATCAGCTGAAAGGTTTGAACAAGTGCTCCCTGTCTCCATTGTGCCTATGATTGTGAATTGGTTTGGACCACATCAAGAGAGAAAAGGCTGGTAAGCTCGGCTGGAGATACTGTCCAATTTAAACGAAATTAGCCTGCCGAGCACTGATCCTTTTAAAAGGGTTGACTTCATGAGTGGATGTTGGATCCGGGCTTGAATCTGCCTACTAAAACTCCCTATCATCAGGCTTATTGCTTCCTTAGAGCTTACAGCTGCAAAACACTTCAACTCAAGTTCCAGGTGCTGATCCTTAAAAAGCAGTTGCCCGACTCCCTCTGTGAACACCTTCATTATCCAGGAGTTACTTCTCAGGAGCACTGTTACGCTGGGCTTCATCTCCCAAGAGCTTTTTTCAGATCTCCGTGAATTAGTTATTTCTTTTAAAATCCTCTGACTCCTTTCTCTAAGGCCACTGGTTTTGACGCACACATCCTTCACAGCCAGCGAGTACCGAGGGTGCTCTGAACTGCTGGATGCTTCTGAGCCAGGTGCTGTCCACCTGCACTGCCCTACGAGACATTCCGAGTTCATCCAGTGCTCAGGTGCCCTTTGAATGCTGTTTGACCTCGTTTACAAGCAACACTGGGTCTGTTGAGGAGGTACCACAAGTCTTCCTTGCCTGTTGTCCGTGGACCACCTGATCTTGTGACTCGGCCCAGTGCAAGACCAGGCCAACCGATGTTTGCTCACTGTGCTGTTGTTTTCATCAGCTGAGATATCCAAACCCCACAATTCCTTCCTACAGATTTTAAGGAAACAACCTGAACCTGGGTAAATTCTGGACTTGGAGCTCACGTTTTGTGTGGTCCTTTGCCATAAAGTTAAGGTCATGCTGCTTAGTGTATTGGTGTATTGAGTAAAACCGTTTTTCCTGAGATGCTTAAAGTCAGCAATATACTTTCCTCCTTAGCATATGACAGGAGCCCACACAGCCCAGAGCAGCACCATCATCTGCACACCTCAGTACTTCTAAAGGCAATTTTTTATCAATTCTGTGTGAGGTAGGGAGACCAATTGTCCCCTTCTCGCGGCTGGACAGCAGAGGCACGGACAGTCTCACAGGCAGGCTGCGTTCAGCAACAAGATCTGTCTGGGACTCCTGTACACAGAGTTGATGGCCTAGTCATTGGCCCGTCCTCCTCCTCCTCATTCTGGTAGACAAATCACAGAAAGCTGACCTGGAGTTTGTATTTTTGGTGATGTGGTATCATGCTCTTCATGACGAAGCCCATCTCTTCAGACTCACTGCTCTGGAAAAATATATCTGTATTTTTGCCCTGTTCTTAGGTGTTAGCCATTGGGTTTGACTGTGTTCCTCCAGAGCTCAAGAGAACATGGTTATGGCTTAGGACATTGCCAGGATCAGAGGATGGTTGGTCATCTTCTGAAGCATGGCGTGCTGAAGGGAGAGGATGTAAAACGCAAGCAAAGACTCCCAGGGGAAGCAGGCGGCTGTTTAGGAAGCAGCAAGAAAAAGGAGCCTGAAGCAGTAGAGTCAGGGTCCTCGCACTTTATATGCGCGTATTCTTCGGGGACACTGGTGAACAGTAGAAGCGAGGCCGTTGGTTTCTGCATTTAATGGGGTTTTGTGTGTGTGATAATATAGTAAAGACTTTGAAACTGGGAAGAAGCGAGTTGATCTCCTAGAGCATGACTCCTCAAACCCTACCCCAGACAGAGGCACAAATGCACTTGTGAATTTGTTACGGATCAGAGAGTGCAGATTCTCCTGCTTTAGAAAGACTTTGGTCGATTATTCCTCCCTTTTTTTTTTTCCTTTATAAATAAAGGGTGTTTGGGTTGGTATAACAGCTTAAACATAGAATCAGTAAAACTCTTTCTGGCATTTGTGACTATTTCAATATGCCAGGTTCCAAAATATAAACAATGTAGAAGTTATTGACTGCTGCTATTGATCCCATCGCAGTTACCAAGTGCTTAGCATTTGCAGCTGCCAGATCAAATTATTGATATAAATTATAATGAAATAGATGCCGTACTGAAGCGGGGGGATTGTCTTTCAGAGAAGGACAGTTTTCAATAGGAGGGAAGAGGAATAAGCAGAAAAATTAAAAAAGGCTTCCTGACTGTGGGTAAACAGTAACCACATTTTTTTTTTTTTTTGCCTGTTGGAGGCCTGGTTTTTAATCACCCCACAAGCAGTTTTCATTTCTGTAGTAAAATTGCTTGTGGTTCTATTTAATTTGTTTCTGCAGGAGCCAGCTTTGGTGAAGATCTCCCAGGAGCTGCCGGGCCTTTTAGCACAGCACGTACAGCCAGTCAATGAGAAACGATTCCCTACATGGGAAAAATTCCTCCAAACATTTCTTAGTCAAGGTAAATAAGACTGCAAAGTCGCTGTTAAGTGTTATAAGGAGTAATTATACCATATTGCGTGCCATATTCCCGTTAATCTCGGGCCCATTTAAATATTTATCTCCTTTTATTTCTCTGTCATGTGTCAGATGTTCATTTACGAATGAATGACAGGCAACCATTCTCATATTCACATGTCCTGCCCAAGCTTTTAACCCGTATGAATTGTGGGTAACCTTTCTCACGTGATTCTGGATCAATAAGCACCAGCTCCGGAATCCCGGGTTGCTGAACTGGGGGCTGTCACACTTGGCAAAAGGGCTTTAGGGAACGCTAGTGTGTGAGTTTGCAGTAGGTAAATGTGAGAACGTTTCACCTTGGTAGGAGTTGGTGAGCAAACATCTGCGGGACTCGCTGTTCCCTCCCCTAGGGCCAGGAAAGGAGCTATAGGTAAACTCTAGGTGCTACGTACATGCAGTGCATGAAGGTAAATGTGCTCGTAACCTTTAACAGCTTGGAGAAGCGCTGAGCCTTCTCCCCAGTTTTTGCCTTCCAGGCAGGTTGCCCCCGAGGATCAGTGATGCAATGCCATGTTGTCCCTTCCAGCACGTTGGCACAGCCTCCTCGTTAGACCGTTGCCGGGCTCTTTCTTGCCCTCCAGCCAACGCAAGATGAGCAGGTTCCAATCTGATCGCTGGAGAGTTTTGTTCACATGGTGCCGAGTCCTCAGCAGGGCCTCCTGCACTAAACCCAGTCATGGCACCTTCGGATCAAAGCTGGCCAGTGGCCAGTAGCCAACTGGCCTGGAGCTCGGACATGAGCCTGCATTTGTCTGTAAGAGGTAGCGCAGATAAAACCCTTGTCTAATCACTGCAAATCAGCGTGTGTCTGAGTGGGCTTTGCAAAGGCACGTCAGCGTCCTACATTTGTGTGCCAGATTTGGGAAGGAAAAGGAGTTTGTGGCTGGGTAGTACATTTCCATGGCAATTCTGCCCTGCCATTGTTTTCTGTTGTATATAATGGATATACGCATCTCATACCTCCCGTTATCTGTGGAAGACACAAGGATGACTTAAAGCTTTGAAAGTAGTTTTTGGAAAATAATGCCAGTTAACATATATAAAACCAGTTCTTAGTACGTCGTTGTTTATCCTAACTACCTGAGTTACGGTATTATGTGCAGTAAAAAGGCAAATCCAGAACGTCCTACATTGGTGTGCCAGATTGGGAAAGGAAAAGGAGTTTGTGGCTGGGTAGTACATTTCCATGGCAATTCTGCCCTGCCATTGTTTTCTGTTGTATATAATGGATATACGCATCTCATACCTCCCGTTATCTGTGGAAGACACAAGGATGACTTAAAGCTTTGAAAGTAGTTTTTGGAAAATAATGCCAGTTAACATATATAAAACCAGTTCTTAGTACGTCGTTGTTTATCCTAACTACCTGAGTTACGGTATTATGTGCAGTAAAAAGGCAAATCCAGAATGGCAGCCAGTTTTCTCGGTGATTTTCCTATGGACTACCTTGCTAGAAGTTGTCTTCTACCAGCTTTCCCATCTGCATGCCAAGTTCCTCATGTGGATGAACACCACAAGGCTACTTACCTCAGACCATCGTATATCCATATGATATGGCATCTCTTCGGTGGGTTCGCAGCAGGAGATACCACTCCCCCCAAGTTCCCAACATTGTTTCATGGCTATTCTGGGCCTGGCATTTAGCCGGGCTGTAGGACAGCCCGGGATTCATTCATACCTCCCAAGAGCATATTTCTCCAGTCAGATATACGATATATCCAGTTTGGAGCTGCCTGCAAAGCATCTACAGAAAAAAAGCCGCTGATTGTACTGTATGGTGCCATAGTAGCTGAGATCTCTTCTTTCTCTCCTAAGAGATTCACGGGTTCTGGTTCTAGCTACCCCTGAGCACGACAGGAGCTGGAGGGTTCCATTCTGTGCGCTCTGACGGGTGTCACACATGGATTTGATCACCAGCTTAACAGCTAATTCATGTCTTACTAGGTGGCGTGATAGAAGCCTTCCCCCTCTCAGAAAATGTCACCAACCTGACCGTGGATGTGCTGATAGAGCCAACAGGCGAGATAAAAATAGTGTCATCTGGAGACCAGCTCCATGCTGACGGGCCTTTGCGATCATCTGGCACTACCATTCCGCAGCGTTCTGTGGATCCAGCAGTTCTTAATTCGCTCTGCTTAAAAATTGGAGAAACCTGTAAATCGAAAGGAGTGCTTGGATACTTCTCAGTGGATTTCGTGGCTTTCATCCACCCCCAAACCATGGAGCAGCAGGTGAGTGGCACAGACATGTTCCTTCACGTTGTCCCCCTGAGGTCAAGAATTGTCTATTTTCCTACTTGATTCCAACAGATAGGAGGAGAAAGCTTTGCCCTTTGGAACGAACTTTATTTCTCAGCTGTGAGGCATGTGGAGGGAGGTAAAGCACATGGTTATTCTAATAGAATAAAATTTAGAGCTGGTCTGCCCGGTGGACCTGAGGAACCCTTGTCATCAGCCTCAGGAGTCACAACCCAGCGACACCTGCAGGGCTGCTTTCAAAGCTGACGGATAAGAAAGTAATACTTAAATTCCTTCTAATGACTGTTTTTTCCCCTGAAATAAGTGTGTTCTGCATTAAGCTGGTAATTCTAGACCATGGTCTTATGGCTAAGATGTTTAGATGAAATTATTTTCAAATTGTTCTGCATCTCATGTTTTGCCCTGTGAAAATAATTAGGGGGATTATTGGACTCTCGAGTGTCCATAAGAATGCAGGTCTGAGGGCTGAGGTGAATCGAAGGCAGAGACGATATGGACAAGGCTTTAGAGCAAATAGGATGGTAGAGGTGACTAAGTTGGTTTACATCGTAACGGCTAGTTTAAGTAGAGAGGCAATGGAAAACTAGCCAGTTATCCCATCTCAGGAGGTTACAGCCCTGGTTACTGTCTCTTAGCTGGTACAGAACAGCTGACTGGGGGGTATCGGGTCACCGTGGAGGAGAAGGAAATCATGCTCATTCAAGCCACTTTTGTTCTCCATTGGGCTTTTAGAATGTCTGAGACAAGAAGAATTTACTGCCAGAAAGACAGATGCGATCTCACACTGGACACCAAATTATCGCCCAATATCAGAGTCCAGCCTGGGGGTCCCTGTGGCTCACGACAGCGCGTGTCATTAAAGATACCGCTGCAGGGATGGAAGAGAGCCTGGGAGCAATGCCTGTAGGGCATCTACATCATCTCACCCAAGGGGCAGTAACTGCTTAAAACATGCTCCTGCCGTAGCTTGAGCAGTTTGTCTGTAGCACAAACGTTCCTGTGGAATTCCCTCTGCAGATCCTTGTCCTAACGAGTTTTCCACGTGGGCTGCACAGACTCCCACGTGGTTTTATCGAGCCCTTTTGGTCGGTCTGAGCTCTGAGCCTTCCTGCATGCAGGAGAGCAGAGCAGAGCAAGGCACCGTTCCAGCTCCCGGCCTCAGCCTGGGCCAGGCACCGCTTTCTGCTGCAGCCGTTTGTTTGCTTTGGAGTATTTCAGAGTATTTTACCGGAAGATCAGCGGATCCAGGTACTGCATGACATATTATGAAATTCAGTTTTATGAGTGGCTGACAGCATATCATAGTTCCTCCAGTCCTGAAAACTTCAAATGATGGGCATGTTAACTGCAGGCACGTGCGGGAAGAGGTGGGTGGCCTTTTGGGGAGTCTAGACTGAAGAATACAGCATTTTAAATAACGCTGGTCTAAGGGTAACACTTGAATTACCTAGAAAGGAAAATGCTGCTAGGAGAACCCAGTGGCGTGCTGGAGCACGGTGTGACTTACATCAGGCATAACTGAGCAGCACAGAAGGGACTAAACAAATGTGTTCTTTTACCTTTTAAAAATAAATGAGGTATTTTTAAAGGTAAAACCAGAACCTCTGAGTGACCCTAGTCCTGCAGCCTTTCCCCTTCTAAGGCACTAGTACAGTCTCTTTCCTCTGTCCACTGACTTGAGGAATCTCACGGGAGTTGAATATATTTGATAATTGTAACCTCTTGCAGATCTGGTTGATACTGGCCAGTTGGATTAAATGTTAGAATAGCCACGAGTACAAACTTAAAGCAGACTAAAACAAAACAAAATGAAGTGAAATCTGGGTGACGAGACTGAGCATTCAGGGTTCTGGTAGCGGCTGTTTAACTGTAAATGGGAACGTATCCGTGTTTCACGGGGTAGGCAGCGTGGTGGGCACGCTTTCAGAAGACAGCGTGGCTGTCGGCACCCGAAACCACGTGGGTGTCTGTTTCTCCTCGGCGTCTGAGAATCTCCAGCGAGAACAGGCTTTGAACACAGGGCTTGTATTTAAACCCAAAGAGTCAGCATCTATGGGCAAAAGCTGGCGCTCTGGCAGTGCTATGGGAATTGTGTTCCGCTTTAACCTCAGAGAAGGCTTAAAACAGGGCTTTTGGTAACTGATACTGCGGAGGGTGACTGCGGTAACCCAGAGAACCGGACTCGTGTTGGCTTTGGAATACAGGTCACAGTCAGGTTTGACTCCCAAAATGTACTTACAGGGGTGTAATTAGAACTGGGCATAAGCCATATTGGACCCCTTCCACGTAAAGTTGCTTTAAAAAGATTAAGGGATGACACTGTCACCCACTGAAGTCTGTGGGAGTTTTGCCAATTGCTTCATTCAGGCCAGGACTTCACCGAAACACGGAACTGCTGTCTAGATGACTGAGGCTGGGACAGTTCCCGGTGTGAACGAGGACATGTTAAATCCATCAGTGTTTCTTGTGGCCTCCTACTATTCCTGGGTTTCTTCCCTTGTCTCCCATTGATTCTACCTTAATATTTCCTGTGTTTGTCAGCACGTACCACAACTTTAACATTATTTAAGCGCAGGTTTTTAAATTTAACTGGATGTAGAGGCAATTAATGATGCCATCTGTCTTGGGAGAGAGAGATTACACAAAAGATTGTGTTCCTGAAAGCACTATTTTGTTGGCAACCCAGAAATCCTATTAGTCTCGCAGAGTGTTTTGCTCACTAATTCCAGAAGTGCCCACTTCAAAGCAGTAGCTGAAAGGCTCGGATCCAATTCCTGGAAGCACAGTGTACTTCGGCGTTCTCTCAAGTTATATTTCACAGAAAGTATCAGCCCATACATGATATTTTCAGTAAAACTCTACATTAAATATATCATTGAACATCTGTTCCCAATACAGCCTGAGTATTTAAATGCTTAGAAATCCCTGAAACATTCATAAAGTTACAGGCTACATAAATACAACTCTTTAATAAGCGGGAAGGACGAAATAAGTGAGAAGATGATTCTGCCTTTGCGGACTGAGCAGCTGTATGCTGCTATCCATGTCTTCACACATGCTTCCCCTGCGCACTCATGCAAAGGGGACTTCGGAGCCAAGGAGAGAAATGCCTGTGTTTGAGCTTCAGGCTCTTCATCAGAAAGCCTTTAAAAGTCCACGCGTCATGAGCATAAAATAATTTTGTGCTGAATGATGGGGTATTGGTTATATTTTTAAAGGTTGCTGCTGTTAGTGAGCATTTCCCTTCGACACGCTGTTGTCATACTGCTGTTCCTTTGGAGCACGGGCAGCAAAGAGGCTCTGCGATGGATGAGGAGGAAAGCACGTCTGGCGAACGTGCTGTTATGAAGGAAGCCAGAATGAACACAGAAATGAAAAGGTATCTCTGTCTGGGGCACTGGAGAGCTTTGTGCCCCTCACAGGCCCAGCGATACCTTTACCCTTTTGCAGTTCTTGCAGTCTAGGCCGATCAAAAGATGACCAGAGGGAGTCAGGTCCCTGCAGGAGCTGGGTGATGCTGTACCCTTTCACATATAAAATGCCTTGTATTTCTGCTGGGTTTTCCATTTGCTTGTACTCGGTACCCCTGTCTCTCCCAGCTCCCTTTCCCTGGTCCTCACAGAGGAGCTTTTCAGCCTGTCCCTGCCTGGGCAATCCTAGTGGGGCTGTTTGCTCCTGCTTCTGTGTACATCAAGTAGTTCAAAGGTACCTATAGATAACGCTCCCTGGAGGTGGTGGAGCTGGAGGTGGTTGTAGTTTGCAGCCACCAGCATGAGGGTAGTGTCTGTAGGAGGATCTGACTCCTGTCTCATGCCCGTCTGTCCTGTGGACCATCGCACATTGTTCTTTGCTGCTTGCATACCGTTTATTTCTTGTATACCCGGGGCTAAAGCCGGAGTCACAGTGCTGGGTTAGCTGAGGAAGGTGGTAAGGCAGAGCCTGCCCCCGACTGCATCACGCTCTGCGCTGCTCACCCCAGAGTGCAGCATGGGCTGAGCACAGTGGAGGTCCCTGCAGGATGATGCATTGGCTGTGAGCACCCCAGCGGGGATCCGAGGGGCAGGGGAAGCTGGGGACTTGACACAGTTCTGCTTGCCTCAGGTATCTATTTCTATCTGGGTTATAAGCATCTGTGATTTGTTCCCGAGGGAAAGGGAGATGGAGACACGCTGTTATCAATGTCTTGGGGGAAAAGGTGGAAGAGAAGAATTAGGTGCATCCCTTGGACTGAATCGCCTCTGATTCCCACTCTGTTTTCCAAGGCTGACCTTTAAGAGTAAGGCTGTGACCCTTTGAAGCGAAGTCTTGCACAGTATTGACTGAATGCTGCTCAGATACCAACTTGTCAAGGAGCTGCTCCTAAATAAGTCCATTTAATTGAGCAGGACTGCTGGAATGCATGAACTGACAGCCACAGATCTGTGCTCAGATCGCTCCGAGAAGCGGGGTCAGAAGTCACTGTCTTCACCGGTCGTGCACAGCCCTGCACCCTCGGCAGCAGCAGTGAGAGAGCGCTGGATCAGACTCCTTGGTTTGGGCACAGAGGAGAAGACGAGGCAGAACGTACTGAGAGGAGAATTACCGAGCCGGGAAGGTGGGGGTGGGCATTCTCCCTCCTGCCAGTCTAGTGGCGTATGCCCCGGAGAAGGTTGGCATCAGCCATGCAGGCAGCCCCGGGGCTGGGAAGGGCAGAGTACGGCTGGCTGAGGAGGCCCCCGATCAGCTCGGGTGTTTCGGTTTAGTGAATGCTTTGAGGGCTGCTGTGGTGGGATGCATTCTCCTGCACTCACATACACACCTTAAGATTTCTCTGGACAGACTGGAGCAGTTTCTATGTGTTACTGTCAAACAAGAGCCCCGGTGTTTTCACGAACCATCTTCCAATCTTACCTGCAGCCGGACGGAGGTCAGGGCCAGTGCTAGGGCACTACAATTTCAGTTTTGGGGCCAGCGCCAGAGCATTCCAGCAGCTGCCACGAGATGGCAGCCGGATGAGAGCCTGTCTGCCGCCGCTGCTGAAGCAGTCAATTCCGCTGCAAATTTGTAAAGTTATAAAACAAACTCTTTTCAACGCCCAAGTTGCATTAATATTTATTAATTGACAGTTTTACAGTGTCATTCCACCACTTCTTCAAAAACAGCAGGGTGGTCTTCACAGGAACACAGGCATCGATGCCAGATGCAGGTAAAATGGTTAAACTGGAGAGGGAAAAGCCGTACTTTAGTAACTCTTCAAGAATTCATGTTTCCTTCCCTTCTCAAGTTTGTGTTTTCAAGCTGAAGTGTTTTTATGGCAGTTGTAAAGAATGACGATATAATTATGACTTTATTCACTTGTGATGTCTTTACCATGAGGCACAGGCTGTGTAAAAGGGAGCAGTTCCAGACGTCATCAGGCTTCCCGGGACACACAGCCAGGGACTCTCACAGGATGTATCTCCACCTGGTTTTTTTCCCCAGTGGTGAGGCCTAATCTGTGCTTTGCTTAATCTAAACCCACTCTTAAGACTATCTAAAAATCTTAAATACCACTTCAATTTTCTTTTTTTTTTTTTTTTTTTTTTTTTTTTTTTTTTTTTTTAAAAATGTAGTAAACTTGACTTTGCACAGGCCACCTTCTACTAGCTCCTGATTTGCTGGAGGAGATGATAACTCATCTGGTTATTTACCACCTGTCCTCCATAGACTTGGCTTCATAGGCTATGGAAATGGTTCATGAAGGTAAATCATAATAATAAAAAACCAAACACAAAACACCACAGCCCAGATTTTCAAGGCATTCGAGAAGCTTTTGACGCCCATTTAATATTAGTTCAAGGGAAAACCTCTTACAATCTAATTGATGTTACGAGAGCTGAACCTCGGTGAACTTTGCAGCCTGCTTGGAGAAGAACAGCCCAAACTCCTAAGCAGGTCTGACGTTTTGTGTGTTCTGCTTGGAGCTCTGTGGAGCTGAGCTGTTAGACCGTTTTGAAGATTACGAGCCACAAAGGTGGAGTTGGCTTGATGTTTCTAAGAAATGTGTTCATTTCTTTTGAGTGTTTTGTGGGTTTCTTTAATAGACTGCAGGAACAGCTGCTATTCTGTGTCCTGGGACAAAGCAAAAAGCCTTGAACTGATGTCAGCAGACTCACATTTCTGCGTGTAGGTATTTTTTTGGTTAAGAACCTTGTGGGAAAGCAGTGTTCCTTGCTCTGCTGTAACACCAGGCATTGCAGGAAGGAGCAGCCGCACCGAGAGCTTCCTGTGCTCCGATGTTTAAATATGGCAAAACCAGCAGAAGGACAGCAATAGGCATGTGGAAATTATATTGCCCAGACTGGTCATGTATGTGTGATATTTTCCTCAGCTCATCTTCTTCTCTGCTGCTGATGGCAGCCCTGGCCACGCTGGTTTAGCTCAGCGAGCCACAGAGCAGTGGAAATACATGATCTTAGCACAAGCCTGGTAACATCTTCACAGGCAATGAGAAGTCACCAGCTGTGGAGCCCATCTAAGAACAATGCGTGAGACAGACCTAAAGGATTCTGGTGCTCTTTGTTTATGACAATTAATTTGAGGTCATTATGCTCAAGGGACACCCGCTAACTTCAATATGGTCAACATGTGCTTAGTGTGATATAATGAGCTCCCCCTTTCCGTTCGGGACCATGTATTGATACACGACTGGTGAAAGGTGCCGACCAGTGGAGCCAGCACACAGATGTCCGCTGCCTGCTTCCAGCATAAGAGCAGTGTAAGCAGCGGCAGAGCTGCTGGCTTCACACGGCTCCACCAGCCAGGCTCCGGCCCCACGAACTTCCATCCTCGCTCAAAACTACCAAAAATGTCGCCTGTTGTTGATTTCTGTCATTTTGCAAAGAGCACTTGGGTCCTTCAGGAACTGGAATGGAACTCGGAAACAGTTTCATTGAAGAATTCAGTCAACTAGTTACTAAGGGTCTGGCCTGCATTTGAACTAATAAAATAGGAAAAAAATATCCACAGAAATAAAGTTAGAGCCAATGTCCAGGCCCTGTGTCTTCCCCGTTCCTGTAGCTGCACAAAGAGATTTAAAGGGCCCTTCTGGGTTTCCATGGCAGAAGGGAATCCCCTGCTAGGATAAAGCTGGAATCTTGTGCCATCTGATCCTTCTTCCTTTCTCCCCACATTAGGGATGATCTGGGACACGTCCAGAACAGAAAGGGACATGGCTGCAATACAGCGTTCTCTGACCGTCCTGAGCCAGGAAAAGAATCCTTGGGGGTGGTCCCAGCTGGCACGCAGGAATGACCATTTGGCTGCTTCAACTTGCAGCAGGGGTGGTGCAGCCTCAGGCTCAGGCCCAGAATGGAAGGAGGTGGGCAGGTGGCTCCCAGCCAGCTTTGCCTTCCTCCCCCTGTGTTTAAAAAAGAAAAAAACATGATGGCTTTACCTATGTGGAATGTAAAAGTAACTGAAGCTTAAGTAGGTGTTTAGGGCTCTCCTTCCATACCGTGTGAGAGACTAACGGGCAGGGGAGGGGATGGGCACCTTCCCCCGTTATGTGGTAGGGCTGTCAGCCACCCCGTTGACCTGAGCCCTTAATTTTGTAGGCAATGGTATGAGCATCAGTCATGAGGGTCAGTCTGCGTAGATGAAGACACGTCTGAAACAACTAGTTGATACACTCTGAAAGTAAACAGAAAGTCCTTAAACACACGTTTGGTTGGTCTCCTCTTTTCCAGCAGGAAACTTGCCCTGCTAAAAGCTTTTTCTCCTCTTCCTTGGGCAGAGCTGAGGCTGGAGCCATCCCCTGGGGCAGGGATCCAGGAGTCCCTGGAAAGGTGCCAGTGGGGCGTTCGAGCTAGACTGGCAGGCTGGTTTTTTTTTTGGATGATGTGAAATGCATCACACGAGTAATTAACGGGTCTCTACATCTGAAATTAAAACAGTTGCACTTGCACGTACTTTAATTTTAGTTACAGACAACGTGGCATTTGTCGAGTAGATCTTACAAAACCTGCGTGCTATCCCACGCTGAGTACGGTTTGTCTGAATCTCGACCGGGGTGTAGTGGGTTTGCCTGGTGCTAATGGCTGTTTCTCTCTGCCAGGCTGCGTTTCTTGCTGCTTTATCTGCCAGTAAACACTCAGCCCATCCTCAGCACGTTGCCAGAACCTGGCCCTCGTACTCACCCAGCTGCACTAAGTCTTCTCTTCACTTCTGTGGTTTTTCCATCCCAGCAATTTATGGTCCATCTTCAGTCAAACTTGCCTCCGGGCATCAACAGAGCTCCCAGACAGTGCTGGTGTAGACCCTAAAGGGAGGGCAGAGCGATGCAGGTGTAATATCAGGGTCTGGATTAAGAGCAACTATTTCACTTTGAGCAGGTGACCTGCTCTTGGGCATCCACGATTTTCAGCCGGCCTCTCGTGTGGCCCTGCTATCTTTCTGGGGGCAAAGCTTTAACTGAGACTCTAAAATCCAGCTCAGACAAGGTTCAAGACACATTGGCTGGTATCAATTTGTTGATATTTATGGAAATCAATGCAGCACTTCTAGAGTACGTAGAGTTTATAATTCTGTTGCTCGTTGAAAAGGTTAGCACACACTGGAAAAGTAAAATCGGTATGAAAGTTCCTTCCTGTCTTGCAGAAGTGATGATAAAGAATAAATTATTCAAGAAAATTAAGTATTATAATTGGGGAATGTTTCCCTATTACTAAGTAAAGCCAGCTATTAGCATCCGATTTGCATTTTACACCATGCAGCAGGAAATATTTAAGTTGACAAATAGGATATTTAATACAGCAACAGATACTTGGCAGTTAGATATTAACAACTGTTACGGCTGTGATTTATTCACCATTAGGAAGAGGGCATTACTATGTGCATATGATTCAGAAATTAACTCCAGTTTACCAAGAGGCCTTGACTGCCTGACCTCTTAATATCCTTATAATGACGCCATTTACCATTCAAAGGCTTATTCCAGTCACTCACTGCTAGATTTGTCTTACAGGGGTCCACTGTAGGGCAGAGAGTTGCCTGCGTTAACGTTTCTCGTTGGTGTGGTAGGCACCGGCATTTTTTAAGAGCGAAAAACTCATGGGTGAAGCCACGCTGGGGTTGTTGGGGGCATAGAGCAATCCACGATACTTCTTCCTGCTGTGCCCTCGGCGTGGCCTGGCCTCACAAATCCTGCCTGACTTCTACATGCTGTAAAGCTTTGAAACCTTCTCGAGGTTTCTGTGAGGCTCTTATCATTGCTATGAGTACGTCCTGCTCGTGGGTGGGGTGGGGCCTGTGCCACTGGAGCCCTACGCTCTTACCTGTGTAGTCCCGTGAGTATACCCCTGGATTAGCACCACAAAACAGCGGCGTGAGGGGAAGCAGAACCATGCCACTAGTCCTAAGGATTTCTACATGCCGAAGCATCTGCTGTTTGGTAAAGCCACATAGAGCAACGGGCTTTGCTCGACCTGCAGGATGACCGACATGGATCCTTACACAGATTTCACACTTCCCTGCTCCTTTTTACTCCATTTAGCTTTGCCTTCTGCAACTTCCCTTATTCTATCTCAGAATACTTATTTGTACCTCAAGGTTGATGTTATTTAACCTTCATTATTCTTCAGCTGAAAAATTGCGGTGTGCTCTCTAGTGTTAGGGTAATTACCCCTCCGGTGGGACACAGCCTTTGCAGCCGTTAGCTCATCTCTCTCCTTTTGCTGACTGTTGTAGGGCAGGGAACGGGTTTGTCCCCAGCTTTTCCGTTTTCTCTCTGGAGTTACTTTGGAAGTTCCTGTTTAGAAGCGGTTTATCTCTGCCAGTGATGCGCCAGCACAAGGAAACCATGGGTATGCACCCCAGCACGCGTGAGGATAAAGGTGTAGGTGGTCCTTCACGCGGTTGCCGATTTCACCCTTCTTCTCTTTTTTTTTAATTTTATTGCACCTTTTTGTGTTTGGATTAGGTGTGGGCAACAGACCTTGACCTTTGCTACAGTGACCAGCTGGCCTTGACTCAGCTCATGTTGTATGTGACAGATGGAAATCTGGATTGCCGCTCCAGCCGCTTCGAAGTGTCTCTTGGTTCGGACAAAATGAAAAGCCAACGTATTCAGCATGAGGAAACAAAACCTGTAAGTAGTGACTTCTTTACAAATAGAATTATTAATGTAACCTACCAAAAGTTTCAAATCTCTCCTGGATTGCAGTTCCAGAGGAGCTGGATCTGCTCCTATCAGATTTAAGACTGATACTTCAGATTTTACAAGGTTAACCCCATCGTGCTAGAAATTAACGGGAAGGGTCTGGATGCTTATGGGTACCTGATTCTTCACCCTTTGTACCCAGCAATGTTGATTTGTGGTAGTAACTCACTTCTAAATATTTCACATTGTAAAAAATAGGTATTTTATGCATTGCAAGAAAAAGAAAGGAGATGAAAGTGCTGCCCTGACTATAGGAGTCACTTCAAAACAGTGAAGGAGAAATCTGAGCCTTCATCTCATGAGATCATGAGATGAGAAGTCAGAGCACTCAAGTTCTGCCCCAGCTTTGTACGTCCACGCACAAAACGGAGGGTAAAATAATCAGGGCTACATCTGCAAAAGGATCTAGACACACAGATCCCTCCCAGCTCTCACTTGACTTAAACCCCTGTCGGTTCTCGGAATCTTCATTTAGTTCTGTATCCATTTAACTGTTCGATATTAATACTCAGAATTAATTATTGGTGTTAATTATGGACACAGTCATTTGAACGGGAAGGAGAGCTCCACACTCTAATGGAGTGGGTTTCCTGAGCAGGAGCACGCAGCCACGCTCCCTCCTGCCTGCTCTCTCGGGACCAGTTACAAAGCCCACGGGACAGAAGTTCCTCACGGCAGCACCAAGGAGGAGAGCTGAGCCCTAAGATCACCGGGATGGGATTTGAAACGAGGTGATATCTGTGTACTGCTCCGAAATCCTTCCCGTACACCTTTCGAGAGGAGATTCACAACTCCCTAGTTTTCATAGGGAGAGACGGAATGTAGCACCATTCCAAAAACGTCATGGAGCTGTAACTTGGAGGTTAATGAGCTCTTGATCCATCGTTCTTGTCAAGCAACCACTTTTAGTTGGAGAGAAGTAAATTAGATACGATTAGTCCCAGTAGTACAACTTTTAGAAATGAAAAGTAATCAAGTAGCAACTTTTTTTAATTAAGATTCCTGAGAATTAAGGTAAATTGTCACTATATCCTTTATTTGTCTTCTTTCCATATTTCTGAGGGGTTTATCTCCTTAAGAGTTAACTACGAAAACGCACTTTCTCAGGAAAATATCTTTAGAAAATGAAACAAACCAACCAAGAGACAAATGCTTTTACAGCACATGATCTGTAATGAATGATTAAGTAAAACACTTTGTGTAAAATTATGATGTTAATAATGATTCTGTCCCTTTTAATTTATTATATCTTCTCAATCCTGGTAGGTTTGATTTTGATAAAACGGAGCCAGCCACCGGGTTGGTGTGAGAATTTTATTTTTAGAAATCCTTCTTTGAAAGAACAAATTTCCTAGATACTGCTGCTACTGTAATTATGTACAAAACCAATCACTCATTATAGTTAGGATACATTATCTTCTAGACAGATGAGGCTAAATAAGCAACGCATTAATAATTCATGCCGCAGTTCATTATGCATGTGTATGCGGGCTTGGAAGCTGAAATAAGCACCTCATCAACCTGATGCCAACCCTTAAACAATAGTTCTGTGTTATTGCAGCCACATTCAAGTTTACGCTTGTTAAACTGCTACTTGGATTATTTTATCAAGCATTCATTTATTTGTGGTCCCCTACTGCAGAGAACAGATTTTGGAAGCGCCTTTTTTAAGTTAATGACTTGAGCAATGGGTGTTATTAATTCTCAGAATATGATAAACATGATTAATTTTCA
Source organism: Buceros rhinoceros silvestris (assembly GCF_000710305.1). Lineage (NCBI taxonomy): Eukaryota > Metazoa > Chordata > Aves > Bucerotiformes > Bucerotidae > Buceros > Buceros rhinoceros. The sequence continues at coordinate 8,346 of NW_010404256.1, read as the reverse complement.
GGCAGAGATGTATTATAGAAGGATTTCGACTATGTCAACTTAAATGAGTCAATGTCAAAACAAACATCGTTGTAGAAGAAATACTGTAAATTACATGCTTCAAGGTGCAGGATCCCCACTCAGATCCATCCAGTGTTAGAAAGAACACCCCGGGAAAGCCTTGGTTCAGGAGAACACCTCGATTCAGTCCTGCTCAGTGCAGCGTCTCCAGACTCCTGTCCTAAGCGCTGCAGAGAGTTTCAACTCAAATGCAGGAGTGATTTCCATCCGTAGCACGAGCCCCACTAGTAGCGGTTGTGTACTCTTGCAGTCACTGCGCCAGATCTCCTCAAAGACTTGCTGGGAAAATTCTGCGCGCTTGGAGAAACACAATTTCAAAACCTGCTTTGGAACTTCTGTTCTTGCTGGAGAAGAGCTGACTAGAGCAACGAGTGTGAGCCCACCCTGCCCTGTGGTCAGAGGCTCCACCGAGCATGATTTCATGGGGCTTCAGTCCCAGTGAAGTTGTGAATGTATCGATGTGTGGTTCATGCAGACCCGATCTCTAACACGAGGTTTTACGTACGGGGTGAGGTGAGGGTGTAATTTTGGAGCATGGAAATGTCTATGTTCAGTAGACACTGTGATGAACAGCAGTTCCTCCAAATGGCGTCTTCCTCCACGCTTACAGGAGTTAAACCCACAGAAACCGTTGGTTTCTGATATAAAATGTATGAAAATAAAGAACTCTGTGTTGTTTTCTCCAGCCATCTCCAGTAAGCAGCCGGTGTGCAGTAGCAAGCAGCCAACTGAGGCACTCTGGCCTTTCTGGAATCTACTACAACATTCTCCTCCAGACGTGTAAAGCTCGTGGTGTTGGATTTGACCTCCAGGTACGAGAGGGAAAGATTAGAAAATGTGATGTTCGCTCTGCGTCAGTTTTGTGTGTAAATTCTAACATGGTGAAGGCACTTTGCCCAAAGTCCAGGAGCTCCGTTTAGTGTCATGTAATGTCCAAGTGCTCTGCTCAACCCACGGCACGGTGTTGCTCTACAGCGTTGTTGAAGATGACTTGGTATAAATCAGAATTGAATTTATTTTAAATTGTTTTCATAGCTAATTAATGAGCTCTGAATCACATAAAGTAGTTCCTGGACAAATTAGTCCGATGTTATAACGCTTCCCTGTCAGCTGACTCTAGCTGGGGTGGAAGTCTGGGAGAGCTGCAGTGCTGAGAGCTCTCTCTGGTTTGACTGAAGACTCTGGGGAGAAGAAAGAGGAACCAAGGCATGAAAATGCAGTTGGTGCTAGGGGAGGAAGAGCTTAAAGCTTATGAACGGAACTGTGGAAGAATGAAATGTAAGAGAGTTTAGGAGATGCAAGGTGAGACAGAACAGCAGATCGAGGTCTGGGATCCCAGGGCCTTCCCAGGGAAATGCAAAGCTTGACGGGTTTTCTCAGGACAAACCCTCCCCAGGGATGGCTCATGAGACCTCTCCCAGTCACAGGCAGGAACTGTCACCGAGTGCATTTGAAAATCAAACGGTGAGGTTGGCTGCTGAGCAAAGTGCCACCAGTATCAGGCAAGAGGAACCAGAGCAGCAGGTTAGTGAGAGTTCCTGTCCCGTGTCTATCGAAGGTGAGGGTAAGCTTTAAGAAATAGGAAAACCTAAACATACTATCTCTGACTTTTAATTTAAGTGTGCAGGAGGCTTTTAGAGGTTAACTGTCTCTTGTTAAAAACAGCTGTGTAAGGAGATCACTTGTGAGATACTTAGGACCACCTCTTACTGCTTTGGAACAAAAATACTCGCTATTGAATAGATTCTGCTGTACGTGTTCTACTGACATCAAGTTGTGTTCTTTACAGCAAGAGCAATCACCCCCTTACCCCGAGCAATGACCCACCACACACCATTCACAACTGCCTCTCTCAGATGCGGTTAGGTACTCGCTATAATTATAATTATGGCTATTTCAGGAATAATTAAAGCAACTTTGTCTCATTATTTAACAGGAAAAACAAGGGACAGTTTTTCTATTGTACGAGGATCAGAAGCGGCACAGATTGGGAATGATGTAAGTGTACGCTGCCAGTTCCAGTCTGATACGCAGTTGGGAACACACTTGAACTGAGCGTGACGCCGCAGCGTGCGCTCGCTTGAGCTTGGACAGAGGTCACGGAAGAAAGGAACGCGCTGAACACCACGCACACGAGTTCACCGACTGTCACCCTCTGTTCAGTAAAGTTTACTGCCAGAATAGGAGGTAATGAGTGAGGGGCTGAAGCAGTCTGTCCTCAGGCTGTTCCGTGTTCCTTTGATGTCGGAGCAGTTTCATGAAAAAGGCTTCCTCAAGTGTGGGATGGGACTGCAAGTATTGCAGAGGGCAGGAACAGAAGTCAAAATTATCTCAACAAATTGAAGAAACAATATGAAAAATAAATTCCATTCAGCTGGAACCCGGTGCAAGAAATTCCAGTT
>NW_010404256.1:0-5779 GCF_000710305.1 Buceros rhinoceros silvestris | reverse complement strand
GGAATGGCTGTGGGGAACAAGGACCTTGGCAGAAAAGGGGCCATGAGTGACAGCAGCTGACAACCTGTCTGCAAGGCACCACGTCGTCATCCTGTGGAAGGAGGTAAACAACAGAACCTGGGAGACGCTGTCAGTGTCCTCCTGTTCTGCGCGGAGGAGGTGGCAGTGGGAGTGTTTAGAGTTCTGGGAAGCCTGACTTACAAAGCCAGACTAAAGGGGATGAGAGGAAGGCGGCAGAAGTGAGATCTAACAATCTTCGAGCACGTAAGAAGCCTCTGCAGGAAGGAGAAATCTGATTTCCATGACTTTGGTAGTAGGGCAAGAAGAAATGAACTTGCAGAATGTTTATCAGAAGAAAAATTGCTGATAGTCAGGGAAGAACTGATGGGATATTTCAGTGTGGGGATCATTGTCAGCGCTGAGTAACAGATTAGACAAACCTCTGTGGGGATGACGTAGGTAGCATTGATCCTACCCCAGCTCAGGGAGTGGACAAAACGAATCCTAAAGATTGTTTCCAGGACTGTGGCTCTTTCTGCCCGCACTGACTCCCTGTGGTAGTGTAGGAGTGAGTCAGGTCTGTTTGAAGCTCAGATACTCCTGTCCCGTGCTGCACAGCTGGCATGACTGAGCTGCGAGATAAATTTCAAAGAAAATCGCTAAACAAGAACTTGTAAAATACCTACAGGAGCCATTTAAAAGGTGATTTAGGCATCTGAAAGTGTTCCCTAACTGCTGACCTCTCCTAACAGCCACCAATGCTGAAAGGTGAGCACTTGCCTTCCCTGACCCCGCTAGAGCCCTCCTCCGTCCAGCCCCTCCTGTCGTGTTGTCGCTGGCACTTCTGCCCCTCTCCAGGACCTTTCCTCTCCTGGGTCAGAGAACTATCAGCTGTTATCGATGTATTGCCAGACCACTCTCAGATAAACTTGCCGTACATTTTAATCCCAGATTTGTCTTCCATCAGATTTTCCATGCAGTTCCATGACTTCATTTGGAAATACTTTCAGTCTAACACATGAGCTGATACAATCACTGAACTTCCTGAAACATCTGGGTGACTTATTCTGCATTTCACTGCGCTGGAGATCTGTTGTCGGTTTGGTCAGTAAATGAGGTACATTCTTCTCAGCGGAAGATCCTGACCCATGAGATCGTACTTACTGACAGGCTGCATGTACCACCGAGAAACCAAAGCCTCAAAAGCTGCAGCAGCCGGACAAATGCTGAGCCTGCTGAAATGTCCCTTTCTCGAATGCCTTTCACAAATCATAGGCAGAAGCAACAGTTCTCTTGAACTAATCTTGGTGTTTGAAGGGTTCCACTGGCTCGGTCCTAACTCAACGGCAGCCTTTCGCTTGGAGCAGCTGAAACCTTCCTCCTTACTTAGTTGATTAATAAAAATTATTTATTACACAAATCCTTTCTGTTGACAAGTTAAAATGGAGCCTCATCTTTCATATCTCCCTGAAGATTGCCACCTTGTGAGATTGAAAACACTCATTAAATTCCATCAGCAGACAGGCACAAATGAGAGGGCGATTGTTTTTAAGCATGTGAAGGGAATCATTGGTAAACTCATTTGTTTGGATATCATTAACAGAACAATCGGAGAGGATCTCCAGGGGGTCCTCCTGACCTTTGCTCGCAATCTCTTCATCATCCATCAAGAAATATCACCACCTAATATGCAAGGCGAGACCAATTTTAAGGTGAGGTGTTAATTAACTAACGATCCTGGTTAATTTCTGTACAAGGGCTGAAAATACCTCTCGCTGTGGTGCTAAACCATTCCTTTCTCACTGTTAGCGGTCTGTGGTTTACAGTGTCCGGGTCAGTTCCTGAGTTGCCCGGTGAACCTGTTAGTTAAATTTAAGTTGGAAACTTTTTCTTTGAAAAGAGACATACTTGAGCTGGAATTATTTGTTGCGTAATGCTCCTGCCTGGCCTTTGTGAGAGCAGAGGAGCTGTTGGCACTCCCTCAGTTTTGTCACAATTCTCTGTTTTCTTTTAAAGAGACACCACCAAGGTAGGAATCCTAAACTGGAAACACACTTCCCGGCTTAGAGCAGCTCCTTAGATGATGAGCACTCATTGTTTTTAAGCAGGTAGCCGCCGAGTACCAAACCCATTAGTTCACATCTTTCGCCCTGCTGCCCATTTCACAAGTCAGTTTTGCTCCCAGTTTTCCGGGCTCTCTGAGTCTGCCCGCAGCGCTCATTCCTGCAGCCCAGGGGATGCTCTGGGGTGGTGGGACAAAGCGCTGGGGCTCGTCACGCTGGGAACCTTCCCCCCAGGAGCACCCACCTTCTCTCGGAAGCTCCTTTGTGATGACCTTGCTGGCAAAAGGAGCCAGTCGGGCAGTAAGGAATCCCCCCGTGCCCGGCAGTGAACGCTCATTACAATGCTGCTTTTGGATTGCGGGGAATAGCTGAACTGCCTGGAGGGAGCTCTGGTGCTGAACTCCATCACCTTTCACTTCACGGAAAGTTTCTAAGATCCCGTCTGCGTTACGGCTCTGTATTTTAAATCACAGAAGAGAATTTACATCGGGTTCTTTGCCGTGTGCACTCTGACTGTGTTTTCCTCTGACAAGCAGAGCGTGAAATGACAGTTTTAGAGAAGATAGAATTAAATTTCAACATATTGCAGAATAAACAAACCAACCCCCCTTTTTTCAGTATGAGGGAGCGAAAAGAACCATTTAAGAAAAATATAACAGGGAAGTTAACTTCCTAGTGGGTTACGTATATGGGGCAGAACCCCCTGAGAGTTAATCGAGCACAAATTGCAAGAATCGTGTTTTTTATTTACCTAAGATTTGTACATATTTACCGATACTTCCCCCAGCTGTCCCAAAAGCCACAGGAAATGTCACGGTGCGCTGCATCCCGGGTGACGCTGGTTACCTCTCCCAGCAGGACGTGCTGGCTGCTGGAGTTCATTGGAATGCCCAGTGCATAACTGCCCTTCCTCGAATCTGTTACAGATGGCGATTGAAGACATCGAAGCAATTCTAGGAATTACAGCAGAAAACAAAGTGAAATTGCAAGAGCGGCAACCTTGGAAAGCAGATGCTGCGACAGAATAGTTAACGGGAAATGGTTAAGTGCCTTATTCTTTATGCTTCTGGAAACGCTTTCTCATCTGTAAGAACAGGTTTGGTTTTCCTTCTGCAGTGGCGCAGGAAATCATGTCAGCCGAGACAGTACATCTCCATGATTTCTGAGTGCGGGGTTGAGAGAGCATCTCTTCTTCCACAAAGATCAGCTGCTGAAAAGCAGAGGATCATGACAGGTGCCCCTGATGTTCACACTGTCCTTCCTGAAGTACAGTGTTACAGTCTTATTAACGGGGGTCACGCTGTCTTTGTCACTGACTCAGACCGGATCACCCTCCGCTGAGGAAGTCCTGTTACCCGAAGCTCCCTGTCACAGCTCTTGTCTGCTAAAATCCGGGCTTCTGGCATGAAGGGAGCTCCAGCATTGCTCTGCCTATAAACACACACACTTAAATGCCCCCTTAGCAGGCAGCCCAGCAGCCCGGACTGTCCTCTCCACGGCTGGCTGTACCCGTATCATTCCGCTATTCCTTTTGTCACCGATAGATTTTTGCAGCAGTTCTGTGTCCATTTTCAAATTATCCAAATTAATAGTAACAGCACCAGTTCCACAACATATTCTGAGAGGACTGTTGGAGTCAAACTTGTACCGACATAGGCAAAACCCTTTTTTAAGATGAATAATGAACGTGACTGAGCAGTGGCAGCAGCTCAGCGCCCAGTTTTTCCAACACCCAAGTCTTTGACCCTTTTGCTTTATACATCTTCTGCATTAGCCTTTTCCTCTTCTGCTTTGGTCTCAGAATAATTAAATGCTGCTGAGAACGTTTGCATAAATGCTGATCCCCGTGCCAAATAAAAATCCAAAAGAATCTTTTTGTTTAATTCTTGGTTGGTTGGTTTTGTTCCTTTCTTACCTGTAACCACAACACGTTCGTGGTTCTGGATCCACCAGAGCCCACACAGATTTTTCTAACGTGAAATTTAGCCAAGGAATGAGCTTCCTGTAAGTTTTTATTCTTTATGGTTAGAAATTAAAGTAACAGAGGTCATTTGGGCTGTGGTAGGTACAACAGGGATCTCTCACTGGCCTAGAAATAAATTGCTTGTTAGTTCTTCCTGCAAGAGATATTTGTTCCCTCTTCTGCTCTGAGGGGGCGCGGGACAGTGTGTTGTTCTTTTTCTCCTCTTTTACTGCTCTTTGCAGATTTCTCACCAAGCTCATAATGCCCGTTTGGTCAGCGGGAGCAGTATCCAGGCAGAAAAGGAGGCTCAGGAGAGCGGGGCAGTACTGACCCGGGCATCAGCCAGTTTCTGAAGGGTTAAGGAAGAGGACGCCTCGATCCAAGCCAGAATAACATAAGGTCTGAGAGGCTCATTAGTTCACTGGCACGTAATGGGCTCTGGAGTCCTCCAGTAAATGAAACCTGTGCTTCCTCGTGGCTTTGTTCTAGGCTGACAAAAGAAAAACTGTACCTGCTTTTGCAGGAGACAAGTGACCTGAAGGTTCCCGTGGGGAGAGAGATTTCTCAGTGTGTGCAAAGTGTGAAATGTATTTTGAGGAAAAAAAAGAAGTTTTTAATTACTACTAATGCTTCTGAGTGTTGAGCTGGTGGAAGGACTGGAACTGCTTCACAGTCTCTCACATTCTACCCCCATGCTGCTGGTGCCAAAAAAGTAATTTTTTAGCAATACGGCAGATATAAAATGAAATTATAATCTTGGTTTCTTGTAATTCTTGGGCATCAACTGCAGAATCAGAGAGCTGAATTGTTTGGTCATGGTTCTTTTGACATTTTGTTAGTAGAGTTCTCTGCACCAGGACCAGGTTGTGCTGCCAGAGGCTGAAGGATTTTTCCCTCCTCCTTGCACTTTTAACAACATGAGCAACACCAAATTTCACTGCAAAATATCTTGAAATAAATACTTTTAAAAATCAGTGATTGTCACATGTCCACTTGGTAGGCAGTACCTTTCCAGCAGGTAATTTTGAGCATGAAATGTGGAATCGCTGTCAAGGTGTAAGATGTGAGTTCAGCCCTTCACCGCAGTGAGCCACAGGATCAGATCCCAACTTCTCTCCTGAGTCAGCGTTGCCCCTAATAACAGTACTAAAGTGAACTATATGCTTTATTAATTACGGGAAGGTGAACGCAAGTCAGATTTGTTAGTGATGATGATTAATAATTACTGGTTCCACACACATGTACTACATTACAGTAAATAAACAGGGTACATTGTGGGTAGTAATTGATTAATTAGCACATTCATAGCTCAATGATTTAAGATTGCTGAGTTTGGGATATTGCTTGTAATTAATACAAGGAAAAATCTCTTCATGTTTCTCAGTGTACTCTTCTGTACAGGCTTTTTTTTCTCAAAGAGAATGTTCAATAGCTCAAACCCTTCACTATTATTTACAAAAATTGGATCATGGAGTATGGGCCATGATTTTAAAGTATTTCTCTTTGAAGGGGCCTCTCAAAGATCTGTTCTTTGAGCGGGAATCCCTGTCAGATTCCACCACCTCAAAGGAGCGCAGTCCACCTGGTCGCTGCGGCGACGCCAGCAGCACCGGGCTGCCAACAAAACCGTTCCTGCGGACGGCCCGGTCGCTTGTGAGCCCCTCGCTCGCCCTCAGAAGCGCTCTGGCGGAGGCCTGGCCGCGCTCCGGCCCCGGCTCGGGCACGGTGACCCGGGCGGCCTCAGCGCTCGGGG
>NW_010404255.1:370-777 GCF_000710305.1 Buceros rhinoceros silvestris | reverse complement strand
CACACTTCTCCATTTGATACTGGACCAATGCATTTGAAACTGGGTGCTCTACAAATGGATTCTTTGTCTGTATGCGATAATTTTCTTATTAGTTATCTCTAATGTGATCCAGGGGTGGATTATTATCAAGAATAGATATCATATGGGCACTACAGCCACCCAAACAGCCCCTACTACCTCTCCACCCACACCAATAGAGGTTGCTCCTGTGAAAAAGCAAAATTGTCCCTCCCATGATAAATGCCAGAGAAAGACAAACTACCCAAAAGACAGCTCTGATGACAAAACAAGACTGAGCACTTCTCAAAAGCATTCAGGAAAGACTCCTGCCTCAGTGGCTCCAACAGCGAAACCTCCCCAAGAAGTTTCATCACAGGAGGAGTGAGTTGTCAGACCAAGAGGGAATT
>NW_010404255.1:0-355 GCF_000710305.1 Buceros rhinoceros silvestris | reverse complement strand
GACAGCTCGGATGATGACACAAGACTGAGCTCTTCTCAGAAGCATTCAGAAAAGACTCCTGCCTCAGTGGCTCCAACAGTGAAACCTCCCCAAGAAGTTTCATCGCAGGATGACTTGTCAGACCAAGGGGTAGATCCTCAACCTCAGTCCAGAAAAGACTTAAGAAGTATCAGAAAGGAGTTTAGCAGACATGATGGGGAGTCACTTATGATTTGGTTGCTGCGCTGCTGGGACAATGGAGCTGATAACATCTATTTAACCAGTAGAGAAGCCAGAAAGCTAGGGAACCTGGCCCAGGAAGGAGGCATTGATGGGGCAATTCGCAAAAAGGCAAACAGGCACAGTCTCTGGAGGG
>NW_010404254.1:0-2421 GCF_000710305.1 Buceros rhinoceros silvestris | reverse complement strand
CCCCAGCCTCTCCCCCCCAAGCCTGTAGCGTTGCAGGGGGTTATTGTGGCCCAAGTGCAGGACCTGGCACTTGGTCTTCTTGAATTTCATACAATTGGCCTCAGCCCATCGATCCAGCCTGTCCAGATCCCTCTGCAGAGCCTCCAGACTTTCAAGCAGATCAAAACCACCTTCCAACTTAGTGTCATCTGCGAACTGAGGGTGCGCTCAATCCCCTCATCCAGATCATTGATAAAGATGCTGAAAAGGACAGGTCCCACCACTGAGCCCTGAGGAACATCACTGTTGACTGGCCACCAGCTGGATTTAACTCTATTCGCCACCGTTCTCTGGGTGTCTAGGTTAGAGGTGTTGCCAAGATTAAGTCGGCCCAAGCCCTGCATTGAAACCACTTTCACAAAGAAAAAGTGATGGGTCATTGAAAGAGTGACTCTGCCTTCTCAGAGCCCGGGTTAAGGATGTGGCAGGAAAGGTTCCTGCCCTGATACAGACTACACTTCCTGCCTCAGACTATTATCCATTATTGGTCTTTCAGGTAGGCAGTGACAAGCTCGAAACAAGAAGTCTGAGGGCCATCAAGTGAGACTTCAGGGCCTTAGAATAAGTGGTCAAGGGATCAGGAGCACAAGTGGTGCCTAGAGTTGCAGGGAATGATGGGGGAAAAGAAGGAAGACCCACCAGATCAATACCTGGCTCCAAGCCTGGTGTCAGCTGCAGGACTTTGGGTTTTTTGATCATGGCTTGGTTCACAAGACACCAGGCCTGCTGGTTACAGATGGGTTACACCCGTCTCAAAGGGGGAAAAGGATCTTTGTGCAGGAGTTGGTGGGGCTTGTTGAAAGAGCTTTGGTTTAGATCTGAAGAGGGGAAAGGTATAAAACCAGGCTCGCTGGAGATAAGCCTGGGAACAGCACATCAGTGTTTGTGCTTGTAACAAGGTCCTTGGATCTGCCACACCAGTGGAGGTGGGGACAGAGTGCCAAGCGATAGTATATACACAAGGGATACTGATGAGCTGGGAGTCATGATAGTGCCTGGGAATGGTCAAGTAGGAATTAGGTTTTCTCCCCTCAAAAAGGTGATGACGTCAATAACCCAACTGAAGTGCATCTACACCAATGCCCACAGCATGGGTAGCAAACAGGAGGAGCTTGAAGCCATTGTACAACAGGATGTAGTTGCCATCATGGAAACATGGTGGGATGATTCACACAACTGAGAGTGCTGCATTGGATGGCTATAAACTCTTCAGAAGGGATAGGCCAGGAAGGAAAGGTGGTGGAGTGCCCATGTGTGTTGGGAAGAGTTCTGATTGTCTTGAGCATAATGATGGTGGCGACAGTGTTGAGTGTTGATGGTTAGAATTAGGGGGAAGGCCAACAAGTCAGATATCATGGTGGGATTCTGTTAGAGACCACACAACCAGGTAGATGAATTATTCTATAAGCATCTGGGATAAGTCTCATGATCACTACTACTTGTTCTTGTGGGGGACATCAACTTACTAGGTGTCTGCTGGAAATACAATACAGCAGAGAGGAAACAGTCCAGGAGGTTCCTGGAATGTGTGGAAGACGACTTCCTCACACAGCTGCTGAGTAAGTCAATCAGAGAAGGCTTCCTACTGGACCAGTTGTTCACAATCAGAGAAGGACTTATGGGTGATATGAAGGTTGGAGGCCATCTGGGCCATGGTGACCATGAGATGGTGGAATTTTCAATTCCTGAGGAAGTAGAGAGGGAGGTCAGTAGAACTGCCACCTTGGACCTCTGGAGAGCAGACTTTGGCCTGTACAGGAACCTGGTTGTGAGGGTCCCTTGGGAGGCAGCCCTGAAGGGCAAAATATTCCAGGAAGGCTGGACATCCTTCAAGAAGGAGCTCCTAAAGGCTGCCCCCATGTGCTGCAAGATGAGCTGGCAGGGTAGAAGGCCGGCCTGGCTGAACAGAGAGCTTTGGCTCAGGAACTCGGGAACTCAGGAGGAAAAGGAAGGGTTTTGGCCTTTGGAAGATGGGGCGGTTCACTCAGGAAGACTACAAAGATTTCATGAGGCTATACAGGGAGAAAATTAGAAAGGCCAAAGACCAGCTAGAATTTAATCTGACCACTGCCATAAAAGACATTAAAAATGTTTCTATAAATACATCAACAGCAAAAGGGGGGCTAAGGAGAATCTCCATCCTTTGCTGGATTCGGGGGGAAACACAGTGACCCGGGATGAGGAAAAGGATGAGGTACCGAATGCCTTCTTTGCCTCAGGCTTTAATGGTAAGACCAGTTGTCCTCTGAGAACCAGCTCCTTGAACTGGAAGACAGAGACGGGGGCGGAATGAAGCCCCCCGTAATCCATGAGGAACTGGTCAGTGGCCTGTTGCACCACTTAAATGCACCCAAGTCTCTGGGGCCAGGTGGGATCCAGCCA
>NW_010404253.1:0-672 GCF_000710305.1 Buceros rhinoceros silvestris | reverse complement strand
TGTAAAACAACGGTTGGCCACTGTGCTTGCAGCTGGGGGGTTCAAAATTATGTTTGCCCATTAAAGCATCGATTCCAACTCCCCTTCTGGGATCATTTTGATCAACTGTCATACTTAATAATGCTGTCTTTTCTGCAGTGTGCTGACATGTCACTTCAAAGATGGAGTATTGTACCGGAGAGAACATAATTTGAGCTAAATGCATAATATCTTATGGAGCTAGTAAATCGGCGTTAACAATCTGTAGCAAATAATTTTGATCAACTTTCATATTTACTAATGCTGCCTTCTCTGCAGTGTGCTGCTATGTTGATTCAAAGATGGAGCATTGTACTGGAGAGAACATAATTTGAGCTAAATGTGTAATATCATATGGAACTAGTAAATCAGCATTAACAATCTGTAGCGACTGTGTCACCTCCGGTGAGTTCAGCCCGTGTTTTTCAATGCAAGATCGTAAATCGACGACAAGCTTCCATGCAAGCATGTCATGTTCGTGATTTCTCCCGGAGCCATCTGCAGCTTTAAGTACCGGAAATGCTGCAGCAGCGCCCTTTTGAGGAGCTGCTGCTGCCTCCGTGGGGAGGTTGTCAGATCCCAGTGCTTCTATCAAATCCCAGACACCCATTTCTGCTGCTTTTCTGTGCCCAGAAACGTTGTGGGTTGCGAGGG
>NW_010404252.1:53944-56147 GCF_000710305.1 Buceros rhinoceros silvestris | reverse complement strand
TGGGAGCTCTTTGGAGATGGACGCTTCTGGGCTTCAGACATGCTCCTCGTGGTTTCTGATTTCCAGCTGCTTTGGGCAGGCCTTTCCCATCACCTTTGGCCCTTGGAGGGCCACTCACCATCTTTTCCATTAGCCTGTGGCTTGAATTGCTGGAACAGGTCAATGCTGGTACGGTGTCCTGGCCCTGGCTGGTCTGCAGATGCTTTCTGCAAATCCTGGGGACTATGTACAGTGCATTGGGCAGGGTCAGTGCTGTGCTGGGCGGGCCAAGACCACCTGCACAAGGTGCCGCTCAGGGACACCATTGGTGAGGTGATTGCTGGTCTCTGAAATGGTGCCTTTCTCCTGGCAGAGCTTCCCGTGGAGCAGTGCTGGCAGAGGGTCTCTTTGAGGAGACATGGTCTCAGCTCTTTTCAGGAGGAGGCCACCTGGGTAGCTCGTGCCTCGTTGACTCACTGGGCTCTTGTGCTGCTGTTGTGCCAAACACAATAGACACCTGAGTGGCAGCTCCCCCTGCACATTATGGGAGGGTGTGGTGAGCAGGGAGAGGCCGTTCCCACACGGGTATCCCAAGGAGTAGACATCTCTCTCCTGTCCAGCTTGCTGTGGCCGATGAGAGCTGATCGATGAATGAAGCAGGGTTTGGCGTGCTGCTGTCAGGCGCAGGCTGCATTGTGCAATAGTGTGTGATGCAACTGAACTTTACATAGCCTGACGCAACACCTATAGCTGGAGTTTAAAGCTGCAGGTCCTGGGTCCGGGGTCATACAGTGCATATACATCCCTGGCATACACATGCGTGAGGTCATCCGCTATGTGGACGGTAGTATCGCTTGGCGTGACTCCAGCTTTACTCTTGGGCTTGAAATTGCTGCAAACAAACAAACAAACAACTGTAGCTCATTGAGGGTGAACAGACCAAGGGAAGAGGCAAGAGCCAAGTGTATTACAGACAGCAGCTGTGGAAATGTCATCCACGCAGCTCTGCTCATGCTCTTCATTCCTACCTGTATCTCATCCAGCCCAAAGCCTCTTTCTGCACTCCTGCTCCTCAGCCCCAGCTGGTTCAGCCCTGGGTCCCAGCTCTGGCCTTGTCCTGCAGCCCCCTGATGCCTGTGATAGCTCAGTCCTCATCTGCAGCCCATCTCCCCCAGGTGCTCCTGAATACCTTCCTCTTTTCATGTGAAATCATGACTTTGAGCTCCATGCTGTGTTAGACAGGCTGCCTTGGACTCTGCATTGCTGATGCTTAGCCTGGTGCCTTTGGAAAGGTGGCAACACTGCTTTCCTGGGGCAGGACACTGATGCTCTGCAAGACAGCCTTAAAAATGCCCGTGGCCTGACTTCTGCTGTTGTCCATTCTAAACTTCAGGCTAAAGTAGTTCCTCATCTTTTCTTTGACATTTATCATGGTTAAGCTAAAAGAAAACAGAGGGGGATTGCTGGCCTGTTGTTTTCTGTACAAGCAGTGAGAGTTCGCAGCTGTTGTGAGGTTTGGCCTGTGCAAGATGCCCGAGCAAGGCAGGGGGAATGGGAGCGTGTCAGGGAGGAATGACAAGCCCTGGAAAATAACCGGTCACGGTGCGTGTTTTTCTCTCTGCGTCGGGGGGATCCTGCAATGTCCCTCACTGCCGTAGCATCAGGCCAGTTTAAGTAGCATATTTGGCGACAGCAGTAGGTTCCTTGGGCTTTTCTGTCTCTCCCTTTGCCCTCCTGGTCTGTCCCCTCTGGGGGAAGTGGTTCCCATGCAGGCAAGAGAAAATAGCAGAGCCTGGAAATAGCCAGGTCTTCGTTTCGCATGAGGATCAGGCTGGCTTGACCCTGAGTATCACCTGATTTCCCTTCCCCCTGCAGGGGAAGCTAATCCCGGGCATTGCCAGCACTGCCAAGTTTTCATGGAAAATGCCACTATCAGAAGCCGAGCAGCAAATCCTTCTGAAACCCGACTGGGAGGGACAAGCTGGTATCCCTTTTCTGACGTGACTCCGTAGCTGTGACTCACTGCCGTCTCAGTACCTTTCCAACCACGCTGTGGTGCCTGCAGCCAGCGCTTGGGTGCCTGGTGAAGCCTCTTCCTTTTCAGCTTTTCGTGCCAGGCCCCAATGATGTAACACTGCAGGTGAATTTCCACAGCTCTGCCAGAATATACTGTGGTGCCAGGAGGGAGATGAGAAAAATGCCTTCCCCCACTTGCGTGCCTGGA